>NW_016107405.1:4413687-4443734 GCF_001604975.1 Cebus imitator | reverse complement strand
TTAGTAGAGACAGGGTTTCACCATGTTGACCAGGATGGTCTCGATCTCTTGACCTCGTGATCCACCCGCCTCGGCCTCCCAAAGTGCTGGGATTACAGGCGTGAGCCACCGCGCCCGGCAGAGAATAGTGGTTTCCAGGTTCATCCATGTCCCTATGGCAGACAGTTTCAATTCCAGGTGAAGGCAGGGTAAACAACCTTTCCAAGTTTACTCAGTCAGTCTCTTATGAGTGACTAACTTTCAGCAATTTAGAGCCCTGTTTTGACTGTGCCTTCTGCTAACATAGGCTGTTCCCTTTCTGATTCTTCTTTCCAATATGCAGGAGGAGGTTGCACCCATCCTCATGTGGCAGGATTTGAGGGCACTCTCTGCCACATTCTTGATGTTCCTCGCTACAGAGGGGTTGGTCTCCAAGGACCCTCTGCTGGTGTCCTCTGAGATGTGGCTGGTTATAGCTAACCTTGTAGAATATTTCACTGGCTTTAACTTCTAATGTATCACTTCTTGCCAGTTGCCTCAAGGAGTAAGGTCACCAGGCTATGAAGCTTCCATTTCCCAATGAGAGTCCCCTCTAGGTTTTTGTGGCCTCTCCACATTTCCCCACTGAGTCACACAGGCATTGCTGGGTCTCTGGTATGCCTGGTGTAGTCTATGGGAGAACTGGGGCACCCTCTTGGGTACATCATCAGATTCTTCCTTTGTAATCCCCACTGTGCAGCTCTTTGGCCTGTTGACAGAGAAGCAGAGCAGCAACCTCTCATTTAATCTATTTCAGCTTTCTATGGGCATTTTGAATTGTCTTGTTCTGTCTCTTTGGTCACAGCACAGGGATAGCAGTGTGGCTGTTGTAGTTCAGCAAAGGGAACCAGGCATCTCATCAGTTTAACTGCATCCTCTCTGAGACCTGTGCTTTCCTTTGATGGCAAAAGAATGTCTTCTTCCTCCTTATCACTGGGCATATCCCTTGTGTCATATCATTTGTCATCTCTACACAGTATTTTCTAGTAAAAATCTAGGACAAAAGTCCACTGGGCCTAGATCTTTATATGAAAATTGGAGTTTAAGAAACTTAGGAAAAACTTACCTCTTTAACAAAGTTTCATTTACAAGAATCTTACTGGAGATTCCAACAAGTCTAATTTTGGAAATCAAAAGCTGAACAAGGAAGCCTTTTTATCTAACATGGCTGTTTTAATGCTTAGCCTCCTTAACGTAATGGCCAAGCCTCCACTAGCATCACATACAAGGAAGAGGGCATCACATACAAGGAAACATGAGAAAGAAAAGTACACATCAATATATTTAAAAATATTCCCATCACCGAAATGGACTCCAGCTAACTTAATCAAATGTAGTGTATTAGAAGGCTATAAATGTTGGAAAAGCAAGGGAAGGCTGAGGGATAAGTGTGGGAATGGGCAGGAGCCTAGGGTGATCCCGAATATCCAGATGTGGAAAGTGCAGCGGTATGGATAGGATGCTGCTATTTAAGATTCAAAGGCCTGTCAGAGAGCATCAGTGGCTGAGCTTAGGGGTGGGCCTATCTTCTGCCTTCAGCAGGGATGATGAGTCATGGCATCTGTCAGCTTCAGCTTTCATATGGGTTGCAGGCATCTGGATTTGGGTTGCAGGCATCTGGATTCCCCTGCCACCAACAAAACAAATGGTGGTGGGTTTTGGAGGTTGATGAACTGCCAAAGAAAAATTGGGGTGCTTTTAGAAAGTCATTCTTGGGAAGTCTTAAATGGCAAATATATGCAACATCTAAATAAAAGCAAAAAAAAAAAGTGGGGAGGAAGGGCTCAGAAATAAAAGGTGGGATGTCCAACAATGAGTTCCTTGCATTTCAGTCAATGATAGGCATGACCCTGTGGTTTGAGGCATGACCTTGGCCTTAGCACCCATACCATAATGCCTCTTTTCCCTGCTTTTCTTGGCTCTTTTGCTTTATTCTTCTCTGGAGGCTGTTTTCTCCCCTTCTCTGTGTAAATGGCCACTACAGCACCTGAATTCACAGCTCTGCCATTTGAGTAAAGTGCCAAGTTAGCCAGAGCCTCTTTATTCCAACTCTAAACTTCCAAGGGAGCATATCTGATTAGGCTAGTTTAGTATATCCACACCTAATGAACTAAGAACACAGGGGAATGGATGGGTGCAAAGGGTTATATGATATCAACACTCTTTGGGAGATGCGAGGCTGGCAGTTGTTCTCAGAAAGGAAAGAATAGGCCACAGAGTGGAAAAACAGGCTAAAAGTCATGATGGCAGGCTGTGATTATACCGTAACGTGTTTTACAAATCCCCTAACATTGAATATTCTCTCATTCTAATTTTTTCCTATTTTAAGAAAATTGTGATTTTAAAAATCCTTTGAAGCTAAATCACATTTTTTCCCCTTTAGGATTAATTCCTGGAAGTGGAATTGCTGGTGCAAGGAATCATTGCATTTTAGAACTTTTGATGTATATTAAAGCTGTCTTCCAGAAAGCTGGTGCAAGTGAATGCCATCTCCAGTACTTAAAACTACTCATTTTCCTGCACTTTCTTCTGGGCATATTGATTTGCTTATTAGATGTGTTAAAAATAATTCATTGCTTAACTTACTTGTCTTTAATTCCAAATAAGATAAAGCCTTCTTCATAAGCATATTAGCCACTGAATTTCTTCATGTCTTTCATGTATTCTTCTACCTTCATTGTATTCATCTTCCTGATTCCAAAAGTTCTCTAGTTATAAAAGATAATCTTTTATTCTATAATACATCTCAAATATCTCCTCAAGTTATAGTTTGCCTTTTGAGAGTTTATATCTAGATTTCTAAAACATAGCTATGAAGTAGCGTTTTAAAACCTATGATTATATAACATAACTAAGTCAAAATTTGGTCAGTGGGTTATCCTTCTTTACAGAGCTATCAGATTTATTCATTCTATGTGGAATATAGTGCTCTTTTGTTCAAGCTTCTGCCTTTAGGAAATGGAGTGGCTGAGGACTAAAGCCACCAGAAGTGAAATATAGAGTGAGGCTTACTTTATGCATAATGATGTTACTGATTTGTTGACAGATTTGGTCATATAAATCCAAGATATAGTTGATCTATGCTCATTTGATTTTGCCATTTAGGGATAAGATAAGAAGAAAACAAACCTAGTAGTGCAGCACCAATTGTTAGAATATTGTCTCTAGGGCTCTGCTTTTACATCTCCCTTCAGTTTTTCAAATTGATATTTGAAGGTCAAGATTTTCTTGAGAGCTGACTAGAATTAACTTCTGTATATTAGATTGAAATTGGCTCAGAAGTTAATGTGTAGCAGGAGGTATTATTTCTTGTTCCAAGAGATATTTGGCTGAGAGGCTGCCAATTTATGTGCTATGAAGTTTTTTGGAAAAGAAAATTAAATTATTTTATCTTTGTCTTTAAGGAATAAATATCCATTTCCAAACTTTCTAGCCTTATCTGAGAGATGCCATTGTGCATATATTTTTAAGCTTTATTTTCATCACCACCTGAGAAATACTATTTCATTTTTGTTGTCATAATTAAGGTTTACTTATCTTTGTTTTGTAGATGTAATCAGCACAAACTGGATAAAGAAATAAGGAAATAGCAGTTTAACTCTAATTGCTATCAAAAGTTCACAAAGGAAAAAACGTTTTAGATGTACATTGTCTAGTTTATAACTGCAGGTGGCTTGTTCACCAAAGGCTCTTCTAACACCTCAAACATAACACATCCAAACTTAGATCAGACATATACTACGTTGACCCTCATTGCATCCTCATTCTTGTTTAATTCTCCCTTCTTGAATGTAGGCAGAACCTGTGACTTGCTTCTAACCAATACAATATGTAAAGGCAGGATTTCACTCTTTTGATGAGTTTATACTGTATGGCAAAGATGGTGGAATGTCACTCCCTTAAGTATACAAGACTCTTAGCCCACTGCAACTCGAGATTCTCCCATTGACCTCAAAGAAGCAAATGGCCTTGTTATGAACTGCCTATAGAGAGGGCCAGGTGGCAAGGACCTACCTCTAGGACTTAAAGTTTGCCTCTAGCTGCAATCAGTAAGAGGCTAAGACCCTCAGTCATAGAATTACAAATGGAAAAATTATTGAAAAACTTGGGGCCAGGCACTGTGGCTCATGCCTGTAATCCCAGCTCTTAGGGAGGCAGAGGCAGGAGGATAGCTTGAGCCCAGGAGTTCGAGACCTGCCTGGGCAATATAGTGAGACCCCATTCTCCACAAAAAGGAAAAAAAAAGACAAAAAAAAAAAAAAGAAAAACCTGGAAAAGTGGATATTTCCCCATCAAGCCTCCAGATGAGAATGTAGCTTCCAGATGAGAATGTAGAATGCAACCTTGATTACAGCCTTGTGAGCTTCTGAGCAGAGTTTAGCTAAGCTATACCCAGACTGCTGACCCACAGAAACTGAGAGAGTAAAGGCATATTGTTTTATATTACTAGGTTTGTGGTAATTTGCTAGAGTACATAAAACAAGTATGCAAACCTAAACTTGATTGCGTTTCTCAAGCTTCTTGTATTATCTTTGTGTCAGCACAACTATTTTTCCAGTGAAATTCATCTTTGATTCCAAAAGTCAAACAGCTACCAAATCCTGCTGATTTTTATATCTAAACCATCTCTTGTGTTATTCCAATTTTTCATTTCCTCTTCCATTTTTCTGGTTTATTTCATCATCAGTTCTTACCAAGACATCTGCAAATATTTTCCTTCCTTGGGCCCTGATGGTGCCTTTATGTTGTACAGTGTTGGCAAATTATTCCCTCCAAAGCTCTGCCTCCCAAAACACCTTCAGTAGATACCTGTCTCATGAGATATTCACTATACTGTAAGCTCCATACGGGGAAGAAAGATGTCTGTTTTGTCAACTATTGTATGCCCGATGTGAAGTAAATATGTATTTTAGAAAATAATGAGTACACAGATAAGAATGTTTCAGAAAGAAAATTGTATTATAAAAAGAGAAGCCTACTAATGTTTACTTCAGATTTTAAGAGGGAGTGAAATAAATTATTTTTCTATTACAAGAGTTTCAGAGCTAATCACAGTCTCAGAACAGATGTGCAGTATTAATAGGATGACCATACATCTCACTTCTGACTCCCCTTTTCATTAAAAATCATGCTGGTTGAGAAGATAAATTTAAGGTGTTGGGTGGTGGATGAGGTGCTGATGCAGAACACTAGATCAAATAACCAGGCAGTTTCCCCAATTCTAGCCTCTAGCATATGCTTCCCTTTTAAATATAAATGAATTGGGAGAAAATTCAGAGACTTGTGAGGCTGAGAATTCTTGATATTTTGTCATTAAACCATTACAGTTTGCCAAGTCCTTTTACCCTGCTTGTAAATCTCAAAGGGAATTCAGTTCCACGTGTTTCTGATTAGTTTGCACTTGAATTATCCAAAAATTTTGTAAGAACCATTTGACTTCCAAAACCTTTGTGAAGCTTTTTTTTTTTTTTTTTTTGGTGGTTTGTTGAAAAGAGGCTGTTGGAATGATAGGTAATGAGTGAAAAAACATGTTATTTTGAGTTATCAGGATCACAAGGAAACCTCTCTAAAATGGTAATATGCATCATAATCAAATTAAGTCTTAAATATGAAATTTATGTTCAAATCTATATTGTGGCATAGTGTAATTGCCTCATTTTTGAAAGTGATCTCTGCCTATAATAAATACCCACATAGCTCATAAATACAGCATTTATATAATGCTAGACAGAAAATGCTTTCTGTTTTATTTCAGATTAAAATAGAAATTATTTTAAATGCTTGTTCATCTATCATTTGAATATTAATGGAATATCTTCTCCATTAAATGAGTCACAGAGAACTTCTAAAAGGAGAGAGAGCAAAGAAACATTAAGCAATTATGGAGATTACCAATGTTATCACTCTCTGTCAAAAAGACTGAAAGGTTATATACCAAATCCCAATATGTGCAGTCATATCATCTGCTGAGTACATTTGAAAGTTAATGACTGTATGTAAAAATAAAAGTCTGTATCATCATTACATGTTAAGAAGCATTGCAAATGTATTGCTCCATATAGAAATGTACACAGACTAATGTTAAGTCATGTATCATGCTGCTTGTCCTATTTCTTGCTAAGTTTGAGTGTCTGGAATCCCTAGCTGAGTGCCATTGTGTGTGGAACTCAAACAGAGGCTGCCCAACCTCACTGCCTCTGCCTATTACAGGTTGTATATGGTCCCGATTTCCTCTACTGGATTTGGTATCTGACTATAATAACAGATTTCATGGAGAAAGCCTGCAGCTGACCCCCTCTGTGGGTAATTAACACTACTGTTCCCCCTTACAGAGAGCAGTCTGGTGTGGATGATCAAAGGTCAGTTTCCGGGCAACATAAGTAAACAAGCCTATTTAGACAAATTCCCCTACATTCCCTTGTACCTACTCCTTGCCCTTTGCCTCAGGGTAAGATAACAGCTGCCTTCAGTTTATTCTCCCCCAAAGCTTTGCAAAACCTTCTGCCCTTTAAGAAGGTTTGTGTCCTTTCCATATAATTTCTCCCACCACTCTGATTGATCTACATAGAATGAACACAGTAATTTAAAATTATGAGATGAAATTATCTTAAAAACATTATTTCTTAACTTTCTGAAATTCAATGGCAGGATACATCCAGGATTTAAGCATACATCTGTCAGTTCTCAGCTCCCTCCCCTTAGTTCCAACCATCACCAATAACACTCAACACTTCATAATTTGGATCAAAGAACCTCACTGCCATTATGGTAGAATTAACTTGTAATGAAATTCATGCTTACCATATCCTATGAACAGGCCAGGATTTTATAGAACATACTTGATTCCTCTGGAAAACATGTTTATTTTTGAGTTTCTAAGCAGATGCATTTCTGCATTTGAATAGCAGCTTGCCAAGAAGTTCTGAAATCTAGCCATTTTAATAAGAGGAACCAAAATAGTGGTACAAGTTCTTGACCATCTGTTACTGCTCTTACAGAGAAGATTATTACATTGGGTGAGAGGGAAGAATACAACGAATTCCTACCAACCAGTTCTAAGATTCTATTATTCAAGCACCTCAGATTCATTGATTATTTCATGCAATTTATTGTGGTTTTCTTCGGGACTAGCTATGCATAGCTATGCGCAAATTTGTGTTATCTAAGATGGCATAACTAAGCTTCTGAAGGCTACTCCTTTATCTTCACTAATATATTTTCCACTTAATCCCTGATGTTCAAAATACATTTAAAGGAGGTAGAAGGTGGGAGAGGAAATGTTCCCCATGTCACATTATAAACAAGGCCTAAAAGAAAATTCCTTTAGAAGAGAATACATAGAGTTTTAATTTTCACTAAGGTGGAAATGATTGATATCAGAGCCTATTCAAATTAACAAATTATGATAGCAGACACTAGACATCCCTATAGGTATAAGGAGGACACTCCAGAGGGAAGAACAGCCAGAGAAAATGGAAGGTGGAGAATTTTACCCTTTACTTTAGAGTTGGCGTGTCTAGCTTTATATAGGTGGTTTATACTTCCTACAAGTTTAGACTTCATAGTTAAGTACCCCAGAGTACAGGAGAGTCCTCAGAAGTGGTTTCAGTGGGTCCAGGTGTGGTGGCTCATACCTGTAATCCCAGCACTTTGAGAGGCCGAGGTGGGTGGATGTGGATCACCTGAGGTCAGGAGTGCGAGCCTGGCCAACATGGTGATACCCTGTCTCTACTAAAAATACAAAAATTAGCCAGATGCAGTGGTGGGCTCCTGTAATCCCAGCTCTTCAGAAGCCTGAGGCAGGAGAATCACTTGAATCCGGGAGGTGGAGGTTGCAGTGAGATAAGATTGCACCACTGAACTCCAGCCTGGGTGACAGAGTAAGACTCTGTCTCAAAAGCAGAAGTTTTTAAAATAAATTTTAAGAAATAAGAATGGTTTCTTATTTCTCTCTACAAACCTTGGAATTATTTTCATTAGGTAAAAAAGGGCAACAAATATATAAGTTTAGGTCTTAATTATATGCTGCAGAAAATGTAAAGAAGTACATATGGCAATAGCCAGTTTTCAATTCGGATCACACAAAAGGAAAGGGAAAGCTAATCTTAAGATGAAATTGCCATCCTAACGAATTACCAAAAAGTGTGAAAAGTAATTTTGCATCAAATGAAAAAAACGTAAACTTTATCAGATTTATTTTTTACAACATTTATATTTATTGATCAAGGTAGGCTATTGTTAGAACAAAATTAATAGAAAATACTGGACAATATGTCAGGCATGGGGCAAATTGGTTTCTGGTCTTTACAAGCCGCAATGACCCTATTAGGAAATGTTTTAAAGGCGTTTCTTAACATTTTCAAAAAAAATATTTGTACTCCCTACTGAAAATAGCTTAATATGAAGTCCCAAAGGAATTCTGTCTGCCTCATAAAATTGCTTTTAGAGTTTTCCGTTTCTGGCCTCCTCCTTCCAGATGCACAGTGAATATATGGTAGAGTTTTGTCTAATTCTTTCAGTAGAGGAATTTTGCTACATTAAAATAATTTGTTAATTCATTTTCATAGTGAAATAGAAATTACTCACCTTGATTCCTAATATGTTCAATATAACATCACTTTTCACACATAAAGACATAGGTATGAAAAGGAAGCATTCTCTTGCTTCCATCCATATGCTAGCCTGCTTGAGTGGTCATGTACTAACTGTTGAAAGCATGACCTCAAATTCCAGCCACGCCACTTCCCAGATGTGTACCGTTTAGCAAGTCACTTGCCCTCTGTAATGACTCAACTTCCTGATCTATAAAATAGAATCATAGTGGCCACCACCAGAGAGAATTGCTGAGGGGAGTAAATGAGAGTGTAAACGTAGATTGCAGCACAGCACCCATCATGCGGGATGTTTTCAATAACCGTGGGTGATTTTTTTTCTATATTATTAATTCTTTTTCTGGATTTTGTTAACTACATCATATATTTCTAAAATGAATACTCTCTGTTTTTGCTTAATAAAATGCAAATCTTCTTTATGTAATAATTATAGACAATGTCAATTTGTGACCAAGCACAGGATATACTGAGGCCATTGTCTGGTGAATGCAGGGTTTATAGATGGCCAATCTCAGTAATTTAGAATCTAAAGTGGACATTAAGATAAATTTTTAAAATTCCAAAAATAGAAGCAGTTGTTACACAGTGTAATGAGCAAATTTGACCCCTAAAGTCTTTGAATAAATGCACAGATATGGCTCATTGTACATTGAAGCTTTCGTTTCTATGTTAACAATTTATTGAGATAAACAAATATAAACAAAATGAACACCATGTGAAACTGTGTTTGATATTTTAAAACTCTTGTCAAACTAATGAATTCAAATATGTCATTCAGGCCATTATTAAAAAGTCAAAAAATAACAGATGCTGGCAAATCTGCAGAGGAAAGGGACGCTTTTACATTGCTGGTTGGAATGTAAGTTCAGCCACTGTGAAAAGCAGTCTGGATATTTCTCAAAGAACTCAACTGCCACTTGACCCAGCAGTCTCATTATTGGGTATACACCCAAAGGAATATAAATCATTCTACCATAAAGACATTTGCACATGTATGTTCATCACAGCACAATTCACAATAGCAAAGACATGGAATCAACCTAAATTCCCATCAACAGTAGACTGAATAAGAAAATGTGGTACATATACACCATGAAATACTATGCAGCCGTCAAAAATAATGAGATCATGTCCTTTGCAGCAGCATGGATGGAGCTGGAGTCCATTATCATAAATAAACTAACGTAGAAACAGAAAACCAAATACCTAATGTTAGTACTTATAATTGGGAGCTAAACACTGAGTACACAAGGATACAAAGAAGAGAATAATAGACAGTGGTGCCTACTTAAGGGAGGAGGGTGGGTAAAGGGTGAAGATCAAAAAACTACATTATTGGGTACTATGTTATTACCTGGGTGGCAAAATAATATGTACACCAAACTCCTGCAACATGCAATTTATCTATAGAACCAACCTGGACATGTACACTTTGAAACTAAAATAAGAGTTAAAAGAAATTCATTAAGTATCAAATTCTGAAAGACCAAACCAAACAAGATGGAAAAATTAGGAGTCATTAATGTTTCCATCTGTGCTGGACCATTTTCATCATACAACATCGGACAATTATCTCCCGTCTTGAACATAAAAATGAATAAATGAACCTTCTTTGTCTCTATGGTCTCCTCCAACAACCATGTCATTTTTCTGTTCCTTTTTAAGACTAAACTCTTCTTCAGGCCTGTCTTGTCCTAACACTGCACTAAATCTCTCTTATCAAGGTTCCTAAAAACTCCTACATGGCAAAATCCACTTGCATTCTTCATTCTTCACCTTTCTCTTAGTTTATTACTTGGCCTCTAGTCCACTACTCTATCTCTTGCCCTCTAAACACTGGAATGCTGCGGGTCATGCTTTATGCCCTCTCTCTACTCGTGTTCCTTAGGTATCTTCATTCAGGCCTCAGCTTTTAAATATATCTATAGATGGATGATCCCAAATTAGATCTCCAGCACTGAGGAGTCCCATGAATTACAGATTTGTATATTCAACTACTGCTTTCATATCTTGACCTAAATAAAATACAGGCATACCTCGGAGATATTGCGGGTTCTGTTCCAGACTACCACAATAAACTGAATGTCACAATAAAATGAGCCCCACACACGTTTTTGATTTCCCAATGCATATAAAAGTTATATGTTTACATTATACTGTAGTCTGTTCAGTGTAAAATAGCATTGTGTCTTAAAAAATAATGTACATATTTTAGTGTTAAAATTATTACTGAAAAATGCTAATGATCATCTGATCTTCAGTGAGTCATATTCTTTTTGCTGGTAGAGGGACTTGCCTCAGTGTTGATGGCTGCTGGCGAGGGTGGGGGCTGCTTAAGTTCGGGTGGCTGTGACAATTACTTAAAATAAGACAACACTGAAGTTTACTGGATCAAAGGACTCTTCCTTTCACAGAGAATTCCTCTGTAGCACGTGATGTTGTTTGATACCATTATACTAACAGCAGAGCTTCTTTCAAAATTGGAGGAAATTGTCTCAAATCCTGCTGCTGCTTTAACAACTAAATTTATGCAATATTCTAAATCTTTTGTTGTCATTTCAACACTGTTCATAGCATCTTCACCAGGAATAGATTTGATCTCAAGAAAACACTTTTTTTGCTCATCCATAAGAAGAAATTCCCCATCCATTCAAGTTTTATCATGAGATTGCTGTAATTCAGTCACATGTTCAGGCTCCACTTTTAATTATAGTTTCTTGCTGTTTCCACCACAGCTGCAGCTACTCCATTCACTGAAATCTTGAACCCCTCAAAGTTAGTTTTCCATGGGGATAGGAATCAACTTATTCTAAACTCCCATTCATGTTAATATTTTTACCTCGTCCCATGAATCACAAGTGTCCCTAATGACATCTAGAATGATTAATCCTTTCCAGAAGATTTTCTGTTTTGTTTATCCAGATCCATCAGAGGAATCATTATGTATGACAACTATAGCCTTACAAAATACATTTGTTAAATTAGACAACTTAAAAATAGAAATTACTCCTTGATCTATAGGCTGCAGAACGAATATTAGCAGGCATGAAAACAACATTCGTCTTCTTGTACATCTATATCAGAGCTCTTGGGTGGCCAAGTGCATTGTCAGTGAGCATGACATGGTTTGGCTGTGTGTCCCCACCCAAATCTCATCTCTAATTTTAATCCTTATGTGTCTGGGGAAGGGCCTGGTGGAAAGTAATTGAATCATGGAAGGGGACTTCCACCTTTCTGTTCTTGTGATAGTGAGTTCTCACAAGATCTGGTTGTTCCAAAGTGTGTGGCACTTCCCCTTGAGTGCTCGCACCCTCCCTCCCTCCCTCCTCCCCTTCCCCCACCTCCATCATGGTAAGACATCTTTGCTTCTCTTTTACATTCTGCCATGGTTGTTAAGTTTCCTGAGGCTTCTGAGCCATGCTTCCTGTTAAGCCTGAAGAACTGTGAGTCACTTAAACCTCTTTTCATAAATTGCCCAGGGTCAAGTAGTTTTTATAGCAATGTGGGAAAGAACTAATGCAGAACAGTAATCTTTAAAAGGATACTTTTCTTTCTGAGCAGTAGATCTTAACAGTGAACTTAAAATATTCAGTAAACCATGCTGTAAACAATTGTGCTATTATTCAACTGTTGTTTTTCCATTTATAGAGCACAGGCAGAGTAAGATTAAGCATAATTCTTTTTTTTTTTTTAATATTTTTGAGATGGAGTCTTCCTCTGCCACCAGGCTGGAGTGCAATGGCATGATCTCAGCTCACTGCAACGTCCACCTCCTGGGTTCAGGCGAGTCTCCTGCCCCAGCTTCCTGAGTACGTGGGTTTACAGATGCCTGTTATCACGCCCAGCTAATTTTTGTATTTTTTTTAGTAGAAATGGGGTTTCACCATGTTGGCCAGGATGGTCTCTATCTCCTGACCTTGTGATCCACCTGACTTGGCCTCCCAAAGTGCTGTGTGTGAGCCACAACACCCAGTGATTTAGCATAATTCTTTAGGGCTCCAGGATTTTGGAATAGTTTGTAGTATCGGTTTCAACTTAAAGTCACCAGATGCATTAGCCCCAAACAAGAGAATCAGCTTGTCCTTTGAAGCTTTGAAGCCAGGCATTGGCTTCTTTTCTGTAGCTACAATAGTGCTACATAGCATCTTCTTCCAATAGAAGGCTGTTTCATCTACATTGAAAATCTGGATGGGTGTAGTTTTCTATATATGTCTACTTACTCATTTAATCATGTTTTTAAAATAATACGCTAATTTTATTTTGTCAGCAGTTTCTTTAGCTATGAGCGAAATATACTAAAGGTATAGGCACCTTTGTCAATGATCTTAGCTAGATCTTCTGGATAATTTGCTGAAGCTTTTACATCAGCATTTGCTGTTGCACCTTGCACTTTTGTATTGTGGAGATGGCTTCTTTCCTTAAACCTCATGAACCAGCAGGTTTTATGTAAATAAAACTTTCATTCTTGAAATGACAATGCTAGATTGTATTTTAAGTAACTACTTAACTTTTTAAGAAGCTGCTGAACTGTTTTTCTAAAGTGATAATACTATTTTGCATTTCCACTGGGAATGTATGAGAGTTTCACTTTCTCTATATGATCAATATTGTCAGTTATTATAATAGACATGTAGTAGTATGTCATTAGGTTTTTCATTTGCTTCATAACTAATGAATTCAAGTGCCTTTTCATGTAATTTGTTATATGAATATCTTCTTTGGTGACGTGTCAACTCATGTATACCTGTATAACAAACCTGCATGTTCTGCACATGTATCCCAGAACTTAAAGTAAAATTTTTAAAAAGTAACCCAAAAAAAGAAATTTTGTCCTTTTTGTATTATGTTGCTGTTTTCTTAGTATTGAGTTTTGAGACATCCTTATATATCTTTGTCATAATTTACCAGATAAATGATTTGCAAGCATTTTCTCTCATTCTGTGGCTTATTTTTTCAAAAGGCACAATAATTTAATTTAGATTTCACTTTTAGGTATTGATCTATTTTGAGTAAATATTTGTATGTGAGACATAGCTTAAAGATCTCTCTTTCTTTTGTTTCTTTTCCCCTCTCTCCTTCCTTCCTCTCTTTTTCTCTCTCTGCATATTGTCTTAGTTCACTAGTGCTGCTGTGATGGAACATCCAAGACAGGATAATGTGTGAAGAATAGAAATTTATTTCTGAACAGTTTTAGAGGCTGTGAAGTCTAAGATCAAGGCTTCTGCAGATTTAGTTGTCTGTGGGGGCTGTCCTCTGATTCCAGGATGGTGCCTTGTTGCTGCATACTCAGGAGAGGCAGAACACTGTCCTCATATGGTGGAAGGCAGAGGGCAAGGGGGTCAAATGTTGAGTGAAGTTCCTTTTATAAGGGCCTTAATCCCATGCATAAGGGGAGGAGCCCTTGTTACCTAATCATTTCTTAGAAGACCCACCTTTTAATATCATTACATTGGCCTTTAACTTTTGACACCTGAATTTTGATGGGGATACATTCAAACTATAGCACGTGCGAATATTAAATTGTTTCAGCACCAGTTGTTTCTGCATTGAATCACTCCCATTCAGTGTGATGCTAGGTATAGTATCTTGGTTATTTGTTTTTTAAATGGATACCTTTATCATGTTAAGTAATCTCTTCCTAGATTACTGAATACTGTTCTATCATGAATCAATATTGAATTTTGTCAATTATATTTTCTGTACCTATTGAGATATTCTTCTGTTATTTATAGGTGAATTACATCAATTTATTTTCTTTTTTTAAAAAATTTATTTATTATACTTTAAGTTCTGGGGTATATGTGCAGATCCTGCAGGTTTGTTACTTAGGTATATGTGCCATGGTGGTGGTTTGCTGCATCCATCGCCCCGTCATCTACATTAGGTATTTCTCCTAATGCTATCCCTCCCCAATCCCCTCACCTGCCCTGCTTTTCCTCCCCTAGTGCCCCACCCCCCAGGCCCTGGTGTGTGATGTTCCCCTTCCTGTGTCCACGTGTTTTCATTGTTCAACACCCACTTATGAGCAAGAACATGTGGTATTTGGTTTTCTCTTCTTGTGTCAGTTTTCTGAGAATGATGGTTTCCAGTTTCATCCATGTCCTTGCAAAGGATATGAACTCATCCTTTTTTATGGCTACATAGTATTCCATGGTGTATATATGCCACATTTTCTTTATCCACTCTATCATTGATGGGCATTTGGGTTAGTTCCAAGTCTTTGCTGTTGTGAACAGTGCTGTAATAAACATACATGTGCATGTGTCTTTACAGTGGAATGATTTATACTCCTTTGGATATATACCCAGTAATGGGATTGCTGGGTGAAATGGTATTTCCATTTCTAGATCCTCAAGGAATCGCCACATTGTCTTCCACAATGGTTGAACTAATTTACACTCCCACCAACGGTAAAAAATCATTCCTATTTCTCCACATCCTCTCCAGCATATGTTGTCTCCAGATTTTTTAATGATCAACATTCCGACTGGCATGAGATGGCATATCAATGTGGTTTTTATTTGCATTTCTCTAATGAACCAGTGATGATGAGCATTTTTGCATATGTTTGCTGGCTGCATAAATGTCTTCTTTTGAAAAGTGTCTGTTCATATCCTTTTCCCACTTTTTTGATGGGATTGTTTTTTTCTTGTAAATTTGTTTTAGTTCTTTGTAGTTCCTGGATATTAGCCCTTTGTCAGATGGGTAGATTGCAAAATTTTTTTCCATTCTGTTGGTTGCCGGTTCACTCTAATGATTGTTTCTTTTGCTGTGTAGAAGCTCGTAAGTTTAATTAGATCCCATTTGTCTATTTTGGCTTTTGTTGCCATTGCTTTGGTGTTTTAGTTATGAAGTCCTTGCCCATGTCTATGTACTGAATGGTATTGCCTAGGTTTTCTTCTGGGTTTTTTTTTTTTTTTTGGTGTTAAGTCTCATGTTTAAATCTTTAATCCATCTAGAGTTAATTTTTGTATAAGGTGTAAGGAAGAGATCCAGTTTCAGCTTTCTGCATATGGCTAGCCAGTTTTCCCAACATCAATTTATTTTCAAATATTTGCCCTGCATTTTCCTAATAAACCCCATTTATTCATGAAGTATTATTCTTTCTATATACTGTTAAATTTCCTGAAAGGCATTATGTTAAATGAGATAAGCCAGACACAGAAAAATCTCCCTTATATGTAGAATCTAAAAAAGTTGAACTCAGAGTTACCAGAATAGTGATTATTAGGAACTGGGCAGGGAGTTGGGAGATGTTGGTTAAAGGGTACAAAATTTCAATTAGACAGGAGGAATAAGTTCCAGAGATCTATTGTACAACATGGTGAATATACTTAATAACAATGTAGCATATTCTTGAAAATTGATAAGAGCAGATTGTAAGTGTTCTCACCACAAATAAATATGTGAAATAGTACAAAAAAATTTCATTTGCTGGAGTTTTCTCAAGGTTTGGGGTTTATGTGGGATATTTAATGCTGTATAGTTATTTTTTCTTGTAACATCTAGATTTTGGATTAAGGTAAGGCAGGCTTCTAGATAAAGTGGGAAGCATTTCCTTGTCATAAATTTTCTGGAAGAGTTTGTGTATAATTGGTTTTATTTATTCTTAAATGTTTGGTACAATTTAACCATGAAAACTTTGGTGCCTGGAGTTTCAGGTGTGGAAGTTCTTAACTGTTATTTCAATTTCTTAAATAGAAGTGGGGCTGTTCTTCTCCTCTACCTGGGATTCCCTCCATTCATTGCCTACACTTCCCTCCCCGTCAACAAGAGTCACTACAACAAGTCATTTCAGATCAGCTCATCTCTCACTTTCCCAAAGCTTTCCCTGACATGCACCCCTTTTTCAAGATTTCATCCCTTGTGCCCCCAATACCCTGCGCGTGACTACTATTGATTTTATCACAGTATATCAGAATATTAAAAATTCTCTCTATAAAAGTTTTTCTGTTTAGAAATATGTCATTTTTTTCATCATATCCTTAGTATCTGTACAAAGAAAACATGAACCTCCACATATTACATTTTGCATCTTTTACACAAACATGCTATGAAGATATAGGTACATATAAGTGCCTGTATGTATATATGTATATTTACATTGGATATGTATATACGTACTTTAACATATACATGTAACTATGTACTTATGTACGTACATGTATATAAGTAATTCAGCTATATACAGATATGTAAGTTATATATGATAGTCATATATATGTAAAAGTCTGTTTTTGCCAGTTCTATAAAACAAAAATCATCAGCAGCATAATTTATTGAAGTTGACTGCCCTTTCTTAACTTTATGAGATTTACAAAATGTTTGAAATAATTTTTAAGCCCATGAAGTTTGCTCTCGTGAGGAAAGCCAGGTTGAGGGCAAGGACATTTCCACATTTTCTGGCGTTTAATTGAAAGAATAGAGAGAGAAGGCCGGTCACAGTGGCTCACATCTGTAATCTGAGCACTCTGGGAGGCCGAGGAGAGCGGATCACCTGAGGTTGAAAGCTCAAGACCAGCCTGACCAACACAGAGAAACCCAGTCTCTACTAAAAATACAAAATTATCCAGGTGTGGTGGAACATGCCTGTAATCCCAGCTACTTGAGAGGCTGAGGCAGGAGAATCGCTTGAACCCGGGAGTTGGAGGTTGCAGTGAGCTGGGAGTGTACCACTGCACTCCAACCTGGGCAACAAGAGAAATCTCTGTCAAAGAAAAGAAGGGAAGGAGGGAAGGAAAGAAAATAGAGACAGGTGTGTATCAAGCTTGTTATGACCATGGACCATATGTGTAGTCACACACGCAAAAAAGTGTCTAGTTTTCTTCCACATTTCTGTGTGTCTTTTTTAGCATTTTCCTTTCTAAAAAACAGGCTCTGTAACTGGGCACACTTGAACCCAACAATTAGTCATGGATGTGATGATTCATCAGGCTGGCTTCTAAGTGCAAGCAGCCCTGGCCTTTCCAAGCTTTGACTGTTGGCAACTCTGTTTTCCCTGCTCTGAATCAGACGTGTATTTGTTTGAGTAATCAAGAAAGAACTGTCTGTCTTGTGACCTTAGAGGCTGGTGAAAGGGAGCAACTGAGTGTTTTTGGCACAGGAAGGTTAGCGAACAATGCAAATCTGTAGATCAGAGAGCACACTGCTTGGCTGCTGACTCTGGGCTGACTTGAATGTCACAGAATACTCTGACTGCTGGCGGGGTTTTTCACCCTCTGCCAAAAGCCATTTTAATATAAGCAGAATAGATTTCAGGTATTCCAGAAACCATTTTTAAACTCTCATTGTGTTCATTTTGTTAAATTCTATACCTTCTAGTGAGACTTGCAGTCTTTCTGAAATGAGCATTTTGAATCTGACTGTGATAAGAGGCAGTGAGAGACGGTTTTACACATGGATGCCACTGGGAAGAAAGCACACCAAATAACCCTGCTGAGGAATGAATGAATCAGCCTAATGCAAATTAGGTGAGGAAACTGGACCACACGGAGGCGATGTTGAAACCATTTCAAAGATGAGGGAGAGGAGTGATAGCCAGTGAGTAAGCCCGAGAACTTTGATGACAATAAAGCCAGAAGAATCTGGTGGAAGCAAAGGATTCACTCCTTATAATGAATTCGCTCATCCCATTTGCCTGTTAATCAATGGGTGTTTTTAAAGATACCAGTTACGGAAAGTCCAAATGTTCAATTTAAAAAATGCCTATTAGACAAGAAGCTCTCTCTCTCTTTCTTTCATCTCTGATTTTTTCTCTTGTTAGGGGTATGCAGGAGGTCATTAGAAGACCAGAGTGAAATGCAAACCACAATGCAGGAAAACCTCCCAGCGGACTCTTCTCTGCCTTATGTTTGACATTCTTGATATCTGTGCTGTCTGTCTCGAAATATTTAAACAGTGTACGACAATCTTTTGCTTGCCCAGGGAAACCTGCCTTATTAGATGAAGTGAGCTGGTTACATACCTTTTTTGACTTGTGTTTGCAAGTGATCTCGTTCCAGATATGACTTGAGGACACTTGTATGTGCCATTCTGATACCTTCCTAAAAGGAAATTATTTTGGAAGTAAAGTCACTGATAAAATCAACTCAGGAAAATGTACTTTGCAAATATGAGAATAGGGGCATTATTAAAAGACATGCTGTAAAAATACCAATGGTTATTTTTACTGAGAGTAGTGTTAAATAAAATTTATGGGAGGCTATTGTTTTGGACTAAGCTCTTACACTAGGCCCAGCTGAACAGACCAAACCAGAATGTAATCACTAGTTTTAGGTCCCCAAACTGGACTTTAACACCAACTAGTTTAAAAACAAAACAAAGCAAAACAAGATTCACAGCAATCAATTAGAAAGGGCCCAGTCAACCTGAGCTGACATAGTAAGAAAGTCTCCGGCTCCCATTCTGCTGTATCCCTTTAAAGAAAGTAACTTTGAAACAACCAGTCTGCTTTGTGTTCCATCTGCTGTCTTCAGTTCTGCCTAAAAAGCCCACTGCCTCTGCTCAGCTTACTAGTGTGCCTTTCCACTTCATAGATGGGATGCTGTCTGATTAATGCATCACTAATAAAAATCAATTAGATCATTAAATTTGTTGAAATTTTTTTTGACAGTCATTACACAAGAATAATACAATCCTTAAGAGGCAAGTGAGAACATCTCATCTGACAAATGTAAGACAGACAGAAAAAGGGGTAAATAATTATATTCAAAACCATGATGTAAAAGATAAATAAAACATGAAAGTCTAATTTGAAAGGAACAAGAGTTAATGTTATAAAAGGAGACAAAAATCAGGTTTCTTTTTACATCTCAACATGGAGGATTTTCCTTTTCCCCGGCCTCCTATTTCACTGTGCAGAAACTTGCTTCAACATGTCAGTCCCAGCTCTGGCTATTCTGATTCACTCCTCCCTAGAGGGAATGAGCTCACCGGGCAGACTCTGCCCCTGTGGGGACTGTCTGGGGAAGGCCTGTCATTCTATGGCTCTGCCTTGGAGTCACTGCTCTGACAGTCTCTTTCAGGGGTTTTGTGTTGGAGGCCAGTGATGGCTGCAGATCTAAAGCCACATTTCAAAATCCGCTCTCTGTGAGGCACCGGACTGACTCCTTGTCTCTTTTTCAGTTGGTTCGAATTCAGTTAGGAAAGGGAACGGCTGTAGGACCTCCTAAAGCTCCAATAGCTGACTAAAAAACAAGATTCTGTGACATGCAAGAGGAATATCTAAGTCAGAAAAATTAAATAGAATTTATTTTGCTGAGAAGAAATGAACTGAAAAAAGAAAAACCAAACCTCTTTATGTTTATTTGTTTATACTGAAGTAAGACATCAGAAAGGCAGCCGTGTTAAAGAGAATCAGCCTGGAGGGAGCGTAAGGCTTCACTAAATGGGGATTAATTGACCAGAGAAGAACTGGAAGTTTTAAAAACCCTGAAAGAAGAAAAGAATTGTAAATTTTGCTCCTTTTTTCCTCCAAAAGAAAGTAAATGTACATGTTTGAGAGGAAAGTGTGGCCATAGACATTGTGATGCCATGTAGTAAAATCAGACTCCAGACCAAGTGAAATCAAGTTCATGCTTTAAGGATCCATCACTATGAGAGGCCATAAGGCTGTGCCCCCAAACACTTCCCAGTGAACCCGAGGAGGGAGTGTTCTCTATGGGTAGGAGAGAGCTTCACTTTGGAGAAAAGGAGGAAGAACTACAAGAGTTAGAGGCTGGAGGGAAAGAAGTGACAAATAAAGGGAGTGGAAAATGGCTTGACCAAAGACAGACAGAAGCACTCGTATGCAGATCTCAGATGAAGTACTATATTCATTTAGACTAAGTAAAAAATGATGATTTCTTAACTCTTATAACTGAGCACTATTCATTGAAAACTCTGTATCGGTATGGAAGAATTCTGTGGGGACTTTAGAGTGACAGTGTCTTTAGCTACATAACAAGCGACTGAAATTCAGACCCTTCCGTAGCTGCTTTATCTGGCAAACAGTCTTCTCCTCCACTACCAGCCCCGTGGATAAAATAGGCCTGATCAACTCCTACTCATTCAAAATTCTATTGAAATGGCTTATCCTCCAGAAGACTTTCCTCATTCATTTCAATTCCCACTCCCCTCACCAACCTTACTTGTCTCCTCTCAGATTCTGGCTGGCTGGCCCAGTATTTAAGAACTTGAACTCTACAGTTAAAACAGTCTCTGCAATTTGCTGTCTGCATGATCTTGGGCAAGTTATTTAATGTCTCGTAACTTTAGTTTCTTCATGGATAATATCTGGCAAATGATAGTGTATGTTCCCTAGGGTTGTTGTGAGCACTAAATAAAATAATGTACATAGAATGCTTGACACTGTGCCTGGACACTGCCTAACGCAGTGCCTGGACTCAAAGGTGGTCATAATTAGTGGGCCAGTCCTTCCCCTTCTCTGGCATGGTACTTACCACTCTCCCTTTCCACCGTCTATCAGCCTATCTGTCTACAGTTCTGTTTGTATGGGGACATTTAATTGGAAGTTGAATTCCTAGTGCCTGGTACATCATGAGGCCCCATAAATGTTTGTTGAATGAATTCAGAGAGTAAGCCTACTCCATTCTTTACCATAAATAATACTGATGTCTGTGTTGTATTTTAGAAAGGACACAATTAGGCAAGAATCTGCCCAAGTCAAGCTATATCATTGTCTATTCTTTAGAAAAATCGAAAAAAGGAAATTCTACAATCTCCTTCGGTAACATTCTACAGTCAACGTTTTCTCTAAGTCCAACATATGCCTCCACTTTAAAATGAAAAACTATCTTCTAATTTTTTACATCAGCTGAAAAAGAAAACATCTGCTTTAATTCCCTGTATTCTCTCATACATGTAAACATTCATATTGGCTGTTTCTCATTCTCCCCTTATTAAAATAAACCTATTTCTTTAACCTTTTCAAATAGTCTTTTCTCTTCATGCCTTTTAATAATTGTGCTTCTGAAAAATACTGTGTCGTACTGCATAAAAATAGAGAGACAATTTTTGAGGTCTCAGCAGTCATTCATTTAGGCTGGGGGTGGTGGTTCATGCCTGTAGTCCCAGCACTTTGAGAGGCCAAGATGGGTGGATCAATTGAGGTCAGGAGTTCGAGACCAGCCTGGCTAGCATGGTGAAACCCTATCTCTATGAAAATACAAAAATTAGCTGGACGTTATGGCCAGTGCCTGTAATCCCAGGTACTCGGGAGGCTGAGGCAGGAGAATTGCTTGAACCTGGGAGACAGAGGTTGCAGTAAACTGAGATTGTGCCACTGTACTCCAGCCTGGGCAACAGAGAGACTCCATCTCAAACAAAACAAAATGATAAAAGTGGTTCATTTAATATCTGAAAAGGATACATGTAAAAACAGCCTGCTTTCTGAAAAACTACATTTATTCAGAAGTAGTGGTCCTCAAAACATTGAATTGGGTGCAGTGGCTCATGCCTATAATCTTTGCACTTTGGGAGGTCAAGGTGGGCAGATCATGAGGTCAGGAGATTGAGACCATCCTGACCAACATGTTATGATATCATTATTATAGTTATCTTTAAGAAATTATAAATATAGAATCTAGATTATAATAATGTATATAGTAAGTTATGTTTTTATATTTATGAGTAACATCTTAGTACTTTCAACCAGTTGTGCTAGTTAGTTCCTACCTTTATAAAAATGTATTTCCAGTGGTTGAATTATTAAGTGGATATATTAAGAACCTTAAAATGTTTTATCCTTTGACACATTAACTATATTTCTAAATATCTGGCTCAATAAGAATTATCAGTAGGATCATCACAACATGATTTGAAACAGTGAAAAAGTAGAGACAACCTAAATTCTGAGGCTAGAGAAAAGGTTGTATAGGATAAGAAATCATTTGTTTCAGAAAATTTCTTGTCCAACACAGCCTTTCCTAAAGAGTAACAGTGGCTTTACAAATTATTATATATACATTTAAAATAGTATTCTAAAGTTTATTTCTGGCATTGGAAAATGTTCATGATATATAAAATGAAAAAGAAACTTGAAATTGTTTACTCAATATAAAAAATTTGCTTAAAACAACATTTAAATCAATTTGTTGTGGTAGGCATTTGTCATCTATGTGGCCTCCTGTGGTGTAAGACTTAAAATTAAGGTTCAGTAGTATGTGCTGTTTTGACATTTGAAATTGGGAGAGCCACAAATGGCCTAATTACATGTTCCCCTCCTGACTCTGCTCCCATGGATAAGGACCCTAGCCACACCATCTTTGTATCAGAGGGACTAGATACGGCTCCTGCTTATCCCTGAGCAATGAGCTTCGGTTCTTTGCCAGCCCATGGAATCATTCAAGCAACCTGATCACATCCTCTTGTGAGAACCAAGGGTCATTTAACCCTCATGACACTACAAAGCCTGCCTCCCACAGCCCCTGCCCATTCCCTCTGTTTTTGAGTGTAACCCTCTATGGCCCTACATGGTATACTGTGTCTCCCTGCCTGGGCTGTGAGTATATGATTAGGTACAATATATTCAGCCTTCCCCATGACCATAGGGCAGGAATCTGTTCCTCACCAGCAGAATGAATAGGAGGCAATCAAACACTCCAAAACTATTTAGTACCTTTTTTATATTTGGTGAATTCTTACCAAAATACAGTGTCACAGTCAGAAGCCATTTTCCTAGCTTTCCTTGTAACTAGAATGCTCAAATGCAACAAGGTTTCGGCCCATGCAGCTGCATGAAGCCTTAACCTGGAATGTGAGTGATTAGGCATTCAGTCCTTTCTCTCTTGATGAATGTGGCAGTGCTGCTTGCTATCTGGCAGTTTATGTTCAGCAGGGGAGGAAGTTCTGTGATTCAGGCTCAAATATCATGGAAAGTTGTAATGTTTATGAAGTTTCTGATATTGAAGCCAAGTTGTGGCAAGAGTGGTGTGTCTGGACATTGTCCCCAGCTGAGTATCTTCTCACATTGGACCTCTGGCCCTCAGATACTGTGAGGCACTATATTCTTTTACACATTCTTTTACTGTTTGTAAAGTGTGAGTTGATTCTGCTATTCACAGTATGGAACACTGATTAAAATAATAAATGGTATTAGAAGTTTTAGGCATCTGAACCCTTAAGGAAATGAAAATCTGAAGTTACATAACCTGGTTATGCCCGAGGGCCATGAAAATAAAACTGATATCAGATGTTGGGGACTCTGCCAGCTCATAGCAAGCAGTGACAAAATAATTAATTTGATTTGCACTGATGATTACTTGAAATGACAGGTGTTAAGAACTAAGTAAGTGTATAGTTCTCTGAAATAGTTTGATGTGCGTGAGAAAGGCAAAAATTGTGGGTGTACAATACTTACCCAATCAACCATGGAATAACTGAGTGCACTGGGGAACTTGTAGAAAAACAGTATGCTCAGCATTCAAAATCTTTGGCTTCATGCATACAGGTGCAGATAATTACCTTAATTATATAAAATGATCTTTTTAAATTTTCTAGTAATGGAACAATGATAACTAAAAATAAAACTCAAAATTTTTTCCTGAAAGTCACCAAATCACAAAATTAATTTAACTTGTAGTCTTGTTCTCTTGTTAAGACATTTCTTGGATAAAAGAAACCTATAAAATACAGTTAAGGCTGGGTATGGTGGCTCATACCTGTAATCTCAGCACTTTGGGAGGCTGAGGTTGGAGGATCACTTGAGGTCAGGAAGCCAGCCTGACCAACATGGTGAAAACTGATCTCTGCTAAATAAAAATGCAAAAATTAGCCGGGAATGGTGGTGCATGCCTGTAATCCCAGCTACTCAGGAGGCTGAGGCCGGAGAATGGCTTGAACCCAGGAGGCAGAGGCTGCAGTGAGCCGAGTTGGTGCCTCTGCACTCCAGCCTGGGCAACAGAGTGAGACTCCATCTCAAAAAATAAATGAGGAAATAAGTAAATAAATGAAAAATTAAAAATTAAAAATACAGTTAAATGGGAGGAGTCAGATTATGACAGCATATAAAAATCCCAAATTCCATAGAATTTTCTCTGTAAGCAGAAGCAGCACCTTCTTCCCTTTGTCATGGGCCTATCCACTGATTCCTTGGAAACTAATAACCTTGCCTAAGATGGTTACCTTGTAAAGGGGGCTTTTCCTCATTTCTGCCTGTACCACCTCTTACTGTGGTCAGTGTAACTAACATCAGATTTCATCAATATGTCACAAGGCACCAATGTCAGGTAAAACAGAGCAGAAACCTTGTAAACCACATAAGTTGAAACACTTAATTTTTTATGACAATTATCTACAGAATATATGTGTGAATGAATGCTGAAGGGGCTAGGCTAAGGGGAGACATAATAAATCAGGCTGAATTTGCTAATTTAAAGCATGTGTCAAAATTTCTTTATTCAATATTCAAACTCAAGCAGAACACTTTAGTTTTTTGGCTAAACCTTGGAGTTGCCAATGGCCTATATTAAATTAAAATATGAGGCCATGAATGAACTTCTTGTTATAATGTAGATGAAGGGAATCATGTATACCAAGTATGGTGTCATTTTCATTAGTAGAAGACTATAATATTTACCCATATTTTCTCCCTTCATTATCATGTATTCATTAATACATTTCTCTTCCACCACCAATTCCATTTTTCTATTTCATATGGGGAAGGGTTGGTAGTGGGTAACATTAGTATTTTAGTTCATAGCTTATAAAATATCAAGACATGATAGAACTAGAGAGGGAATTAATAAATTGAGGGGTCCTAACTTGAGATTAAATGTAGTACCTAATGAAATTTTGATCATTTCACTCAACACAGCATGAGTGTGTTTTATTTGTATGATAAATAGTTGCATAATGTTGGATGAAAAAATATTGTTTGGAAATTTAAATTGAAAGAAGGCTAAGTGTTGATGTTGGGCAGCAGAGAGTAGTTAATAGCCGAACTCCAGTTTTTAATTCCCCCCTCTTTTGTGGCTGATCTATATTTTTTAAATATCTTTTCTATAGTTTGGGAAGCCATAACTATATTTCCCACTTTCCTTTATAGCCATAATTTAATTCTGGCATGTAATTCAATCATATGTATCCATAAAAATAATTAGGTGAATTAGAAGCATCACTTTTAAGGAAAAAAAGATGAGATATGATTCTTTTATTTACTGCCTCAGAAATAGATTGGTTCCGATTTGAAAGCATGGTCTTGGCCTGAGATCTTTATAATCCAAAAGAAAAATATGGAGCTAGGAGGAAGATGGATTTGATTCATTTCTAAATTTGGACCAGACATTGAGAAAATAGTGTAGTTATAATAGGATGAGAAATCTGTATTAGAGACACACCTGTATCTATGCAGGTTTAATTTGTTTTTGGATTTCTGTTTGTACTTCTTTAGTACTATTTATTAGAATTTATTTTGAAAATATCAGCCTGTCTTAGCTTTTCTATATGGAAGCAACTGAAAGAACTTTTGTCTGTGCTGTAGCCAAATGGTAAAAAGTTGGGAGTTAGTCATGTCAGGAGCAATCAAGTACCAGACTTCTAAGAGGAGGGCAAAGCCAGGGTGAGAGTCAAAGGCTGCTTATACAACTGGAGACCTTTTGGAACTCTTTTCTGCTCAAACCTTGGAAGGAATGGCTTTGTTTTAATTAAGGAAGCCAACACCCAGTAGAGGAGGTGAATTTAACTAATGTTTGTTGGAAAGAATTCAGGTATATATAAAAGGTAATCCCAAAAGTTTTAGGGGAACAATTTGCAGAATGCAAAAGCAAAATAGAAGTTTAGTTGGGTCAGCATAATGTTCAGATCTAATTGAAAATACTGCTTTATTGATTTTTGAAATCTTTATTTAAATAAAATATCCATAAAGCAAAGAGCATGTATGGTAAATGAACAGTTCAATGGGTTTTTGCAAATTGAAGACACGTGAAACTAGCACCCAAAATAAGAAACAGAGCATTGACTGTATCCCAGAGACCTCTCATTTTCTCTTCCCCTCATAACCACCCCTCAGTCATGATCACAATCTTGACATCTGATACATTATGGTATATTACATCATATGTTACAATCACATTTTATAATATGTATAATCATATGAATTTTGACCTAAAAAATTATATATAAAAGGAACCATGAAGTATGTGTTCTTTTGTATCTGGTTTCTTTAACTTAGTTTATTTTGTGAAATTTATTCATAATGCTGCATGAGAGTGTAGTCATTTATTCTCATTTCTGTAAAGTATTGTATTGTACAGTATTGTGTGTTCTACTGTTAATGATCATTTGAGCCATCTTTCATATGGGATAGTATGAATTGTGCTGCCATAAACATCTATATACGTCTTTTGGTGAACATACAAACACATTTCTGTTGGGTATATATGTAGCAGTAGAGTTGTTGGATCATAGCATATAAATAAGATTTAATAGTGTTTTTCAATTTTAAATATTATATTTCAGACAAGGTATATGAAAATCTATAATCTTCAAACTTGCAAAGGAAAGCAATTTGGTTACTTTTGCAAACTAATAGTGTGTGATGTCCAAAATACTTTTTTTGTTTTTGGCTGAGATGGAGTCTTGCTCTGTCACCAAGGCTGGAGCACAGTGGCACGATCTCAGTTCACTGCAACCTCCGCTTCCCAGGTTCATGCAATTCTACTGCCTCAGCCTCCTGAGTGGCTGAGATTACAGGCTTGCACCACCAAGCCTGGCTAAATTTTGTAATTTTAGTAGAAATGGGGTTTTACCATGTTGGCTAGGCTGGTCTCGAACTCCTGACCTCGTGATCTGCCTGCCTCAGCCCCCCCCCCAAAGTGCTGGGATTGCAGGTCTGAGCCGCTGCACCCAGCCTAAACTACTTTTAATAAAGTTAGATTTATTCATCTTCTCTGTTATGATCAACTTAAAATATATTCCTTTGCTTTTCAATGTGCATCACCTTTGCTAGCTTCAATTATCCTAAAGTAACATATGGGTCATTACATTATTAATAGACACAAAAATAGGCTCTTAGACATTCTTCTACAGTCATTTAATAATTTGAAGATGTCATGCATTTACTTAATAAAAATCATCCAGTGCCTACTGTGTACCAAATGCTTTACTTCATGTGGAGATACAGCAGCAGACAAAATAGAGTTCCTACTTTCATGAAGTTTCCATGCTACTCAGACGAGAGGGACAATAAGTGTGTCAAATTGCAATATGAAGAAAAATGAGGTGAGGAATAGGTAACCTGAAGTGATGTGAGTGACTGTTAATTTAAATAGGGCGGGCTGAGACATCTTTCTTGAGAAGGTGACATGATAGCAGAGACCTGAAGAAGCTGAGAAAGCTAATATCTGGGAGTAAATCCATGAGGGAAGAGTGAACAGCATGTTTTAGAAGCAACAAGGTGGCCAGTGTGGCTGGAGCTGAGGAAATCCAGGGAGAGAGGTAGGATAGAGGTCAGAATCATAACCAGGAGTAAGGCCAAGTGAGACTGTATGAGCTGAAGACTGCCATGAATTTCATTAGGATGGGAAATGATTGGAAGATTTTATGCTGAGGAGTAACATGATCTGATTTATGTTCCAGAAAAATTATTTGCATTGTATAGAGAGAAGAAAATGTAAGAAGTAAGGGTGGAAGTAGGGGGATCAGTTAGGAGGTTTTTGCAATAATTCAAGTACGAGATGGTTTGTTAAGAATTTGGTGTTGGCAGTATATTCCAGAAATATTTGGAAGGACAAGACTTTCTAACAAATCAGATGTAGAATATGAGTAACACGGAAGAAAAGGAAGACTTTAGGAAATTTGGCCTGAGCAAGAGGAAGAATGGAATTGTGATTTACCAGGAAAGGAGAGAGAAGAATATGGAGGAAGAGGGTTGGGTGGTTGGGCAGAACCAAGACATGACATTTGAAATACCAATTAAACACCCCCCACCTCCCACCCCCGACACACACACACACACACACACACACACACACACACACACACACATTAGGAAGTTAGGTATTTGGTTGTGTGACCCATTTTTATATTGGATAATGAACTTACATATTTGAACACTGCTAAAATGAAAGCTTTGAGGTTTTGGTTTGTTTTGCCAAGAAGCAAGCATTCACCCTACTTTGAAAACCCTTTCCTGCAGCACACACAGTCTATGGATAAGCTGAGACTATTAATTTACTTTAAACCATAGGTTCATACAAGGTTAAGCCTGAATGCAATCTTGACAATCACATAATTTAAATCTATCTTTAGATTTAAATTATCTTTTGTTGATGAGGAAACAAACCCTATAGACAACCACTGATTTTGGAATAATTCTGTGGCAGTGACATCTTAGTGCTGATTTAGTGATTAATGCTCATTTTCTCTTCTTTGGGCATCCAATTAAACTATCCTCCCAGCCTCCCTTGCCATGTCACTGAGTCCCAGACAATTGAATATGTGCAACACCCAGGTCAAGCCATAAAATTCATCATCGCAATCCCATATGCCTCTCTTCTCCCATATGCCAACAGAATGGAAAAAACGTTTTGACTCCATGGATAGAACGGCAAGATGGAAGGTGCCTGGGTTCCTGAATAACCACAGTAGAAATAAACTTCTATTATGTTTAAGCCTCTGAAAATTTTTTCATATGTGTTATAGCAGCTTGACTTACTTTAGAGAGTAGCCATTCTCTAAAGGGCATATGCAAGATACCTGAGGACTGAGAGGGTAGCCATCCATTAGATTATGAGTAGGTAGAGGTACATCAGGAAAACATGGTCTAATCAGAACTTTTATGCTTTGAGGACTTAAAAGAAGCAGCTTCCTAATGATCAAGAGAAAGATTGTGAAAGAACAAAGATCCAGAAGGTGCTTGAAACCTAGCTTGTGACTTGGAAGAGGCTTTGCCCCAATGAGAAGGGAGAATGACCATTGCAATGGACATTGTTCCAGTACCTATGACCATAGCCCAGAGGAAAGAGCACAGCTTACCATCTAGCCTGACTTCATGTGTCAGGCTGACAGATGCCTATGCCTCTGAGCCTTAGAACTTGAAAGAGTCTCATAGAAATACATCTAAATACAGCCAAATAGAAGGCTTGAAAGTGACAGTGAGTCATTGTATCTAGAACTCAAGAGAACTTCTGAGAATATCTAGCTTAAAACTCTGTTTATGGAGGCAGAAACTGAATCGGGCTCAGCAAAGTGAAATGAATTACCCCAAGTCACACAGCAAGTTCATGGCAGAGAAGTAGAAAACCCCAGGGTTCCAGTGCTCAGCCCATCATGATACTTTACTTACTGGAGTTCTTGTCTGGAATGTATTTTCATCATAAAACACTTGCAATAATTCAAGTACGAGATGGTTTGTTAAGAATTTGGTGTTGGCAGTATATTCCAGAAATATTTGGAAGGACAAGACTTTCTAACAAATCA
>NW_016107405.1:4390484-4413407 GCF_001604975.1 Cebus imitator | reverse complement strand
ATTAGGAAGTTAGGTATTTGGTTGTGTGACCCATTTTTATATTGGATAATGAACTTACATATTTAGGATATGTAATTAATTTGAAGAGCAGTTCCACGTTTCACACTTAACTTTAATGTTATTTACATTTATTCCACCATTCTCCTTAGAAATCTAATTTTAACATTTTACCATTATATATAGAAGTTATCTCTACTCCCTTTAAATTTAGGAGTTCTGTCTTACTGATATTGCACCCCTATGATTTCTTTCTCCTTTTTAATGACTAATTTTGATGCTGAAATATAGATACACCCCCCGGGTTCCAGTGAGTGATTCTCTTGTCTCAGCTTCCCAAGTAGCTGGGACTACAGACATGTGCCACCTTGCTGGGCTGATTTTTGTATTTTTAGTAGGGTTCAATAGTCAAAAATCTAATTTTACCTCTTTCTATTGGTAATTGTAATCACTATTATAATTGCTGAATATGAATATGCTGAATATGCTAAATTTTCCCTCTTTAGGAATAACGCCTCTTTTCTTCAAATGCTCTTAGTTTTCTTTCCTTACATATATACATGATGAAACTTTGCATAAAACTGATTGTTCACCTTTGTTCACCAGCATTCAAGTGCTCCAGTCTCTTATTTTCACTTCCACATCTCTGGAAGTTCATTTTTGAACTCTTTTGCTAGCTCCTAATCTTCTACTAGATGTCTACAACTTAGAATTTTCAAATAACAATTGTGTTTCATCCTTTTCTCACTAAATAATTACTGATCACTCAGCAATCTCACCCATCCCAGGCTTTGAATACTAACAATACGCAAGTAAATAACAAACATCAACCTCTTCTGAACTATTTATTAATTTGACATCTCTCCTTTGTATGTATGTATGTATGTATGTATGTATGTATTTTGTGATGGAGTCTTACTTTGTCACCCAGGTTGGAGTGCAGGAGAGCAATCTCGGCTCGCTGCAACCTCCACGTCTGGGTTCAAATGATTCTCTTGTCTCAGCTTCCTGAGTAGCTGGGACTACAGACATGTGCCACCATGTTGGGCTGATTTTTGTATTTTCAGTAGAGAAAATGTTTCTCCATATTGGCCAGGATGGTCTCAAACTCCCGAACTCAAGTGATCCACCTGCCTTGGCCTCGCAAAGTGCTCCATATTGGCCAGGCTGGTCTCAAACTCCCTAACTCAAGTAATGCACCTGCCTTAGCCTTGCAAAGTACAGGCGTGAGCCGCCGCACCCAGCTTCTCTTTAGTATTTCACAAGCATCTCAATATAATGTGTCTAAATTGACCTCTTGATCCTTCCCCTAAACACTGCTTCTTCTTCAGTCTTATCCCATGCAATTATTAAAGCCAGATACATAGCCATTGTAGTGGATCGAATAGAGATATGTCCCCTAAGACATATGTCCGTATACCTGAACCATGAATGTGACTTTATTTGGAAAAAGGATCTTTTCAGATGTAATTAAGTATCTCAAGATTATATCATCCCAGGTTATTTAGGTAGATCCTAAATCCAGTGACAAGTGTTTTTTATGGGAGAAAGGCTGAGAAAGATTTAAGTGAAAGAAGTAGATAAGAACATATGAGGACAGAGGAGAAAATTGGAGTGTTCCAGCCACAAGCCAAGGAATGTCTGGAGCCACTAGAAACTGAAAGAGGGAAGAAAGAATTCCCTCCTAGAGCCTTCAGTGGGAGGGTGGGCCTGCTGACACCTGGAATTTGGACTTCTGCCCTTCAGAACTGTGAGAAGATAAATTTCTATTGTTGTAAGCCACCCAATTTGTGGTCATTTGTTACAGCAGCCTCAGGAGACTAATAGAGCCGTCAACCTGAATACTCCCCTTTCTGCTAGTCTTCTCATCCAATCCATCACTCCCCAAGAATTCTACTTCAAGAATGTCACTTGAATAATGTGACTTTTCTCAAATTTCTCTTCCGACAATTTATCACTTTAGTCCAAGCTGTCATTATCTCTTGCCTTGCCAACTGCCATAGCCACCACTTGATCTCCCTATTTCTACTCTTGGATCCTCCAATTTATTCTCCATATACGCATAGTAACCAATTTTAAAAGTGTAAAAGTGTAAAATACATTCTTTTAAAAATGTAAAATAAGTGTTTCCACTTCTCTGCTTAAAACTTTTCAGTCTTTTCCTATTACAACTGGATTATATTCAGAAGTTTTAACACGGGCTCTAGGCTCATCCTCTGCCTACTTCTTCACCCTCTTGTACTTCCCACCCCTTTCTCTCTGCAGCTCAGTCACTTCCTTCTGTTCCATAAACCCACCTACTTTTGTCTGCCTCATAGTCTTCACCCTTGCCCTTTCAACTGGTTTCAATATTTTTCCCCTGTTCTTTGCCTGGTGGCAAATTCGTACTCACTGTTCAGTGTAAATGTCATTTGCTAAGAGAGGCATTTCCCAATCCACAGCTATATCCTGATAATATCTTTTATGTTTTCACATAGAAACTATACATTTCTTTTACAGAACTTACAATTTCCAATTATATTGATGTACTAGGGACTATCCATTTAATGCCCACCTCCTCAACTAAACTGCCCATGAAGGTAAGACTCATCAGCTTTGTCAGAACATTAGTCCTAACTTTTCCCCTGACTTCTAGTCCAGCATCACCATCTTCCAACAGGCATTTCTATTTGTAGGTTTTCCCTTTTTCATAAATTCTGCAAATCTGAATCCAAACTCACCAACACACAGATGTGAACAATTCAGCCTCTCTTCTGGGCTCCAGGTTTGCCTGTAGTGTAACAATTCAGGAGTGACCCAGAAGTGAATTCCCACGTAATCCTTGGCCTTTGTTCTTTGCTCCTCTGTGTGCAGTCAACAAGTTCTTAAATATGTCCTTTGTCTTATCTCTATTTTTTCTCTTCTGTCTGCCTTCCCTCTAGATCTAGTGTGCTCAGCCTTGGTGCTATGTACACTTGGGGATGGATCATTCTTTGTCATGAGGGGCTATTTTGTACTTTGTAGAACAGTGAACAGCATCCTTGCCTTCTACCTACCAGATACCAGTAATATTCCCTGAGTTGTGACCAAAAATGTGTACAAATATTGCTAAATGTCCCTTGGGAGGCTAAATCACCTCCATTTGGGAGCCATTGTTCTGGAACATAAGCTTATTTCCTCTGGTCCAAGAAAACTACATGATTTACTAATTCACTTCCTCCACACATTTTCTTCTCTGTTTCAGTTACTCAACATATATTTTATTAGACATGTACTGTGTGTCATGGAATATCATAAGAAGCATGACTGACAGTCTCTGAATTCATGCAGCATGTATACTAGTTGAAGGGTTCACACAGGTGCCATAATACTTTAGTCCAAGCTGCCATTATCTCTGCATGAAACAGAATACCTAATGCATTCACTGTATCACAAAACTACTCAGAAGTTTTCAGTAGTATTATATCACCATGAAACTTATTTTGCAATCCTTGGTTTGCCTTCCACAGACTGACTCCGGTATCAAATTTCCAGACTAATGTCCCAAACTTTTCTCCAGCACATGCTCCACCAACCAATGTGTTAATTCATTGTACCTGTAAACTTACTCATGACCTTCCTAGCCCCCCAACTACCCTGCCTATCCTTCTTGACTCAAACCAGAAACTATCTCCAAAACTCTCTACCTATAGGGATTTGTACCTGTTGTTTGTTTATTAGCATTTGCTGATCATAATATTGATTTGGCACTTATCTTGCCTTGCCTTACACTATGTGCTAGTAGTTTCTATACATATGTCATCCCATTACATTATAAATGCAGTAGACCCTAAATATCTCTATCCCCTATGACATGTATTGCTTTACAGGTAAGAGAAGTTCAGTGAAGACTAGTTTAAACATCAACCAGGTACATTAGCAGATACTCTATGTCAATGTCTCATATTTTAAGGGATTTAACAGCATTTGTAGTTTTAGTTACATAACACTGGATTAGGGAGAGGGAATGTAGGGGGAAAAGAAAACATCCCACCCTGGAGCTGGGAAATATTTTGAGTCTGACATCACAATTAATATGAGGGGAAAATGAAATTTTCCTAAAGTGTGAATTTGAAGTTCCACAGGCTCTTGCCAGGCAAGGACAGGTTCTGGTCCAGCTGCAATAGTTGCATTCGAGCCAAGCCCTGCATTAAAAGAGATAAGAGTAACACAGGAGCTAAATATGTAATTTAGAAAAAGCAGAGTCTCTTTAAAGGAAAAGTATGTGGTGTCCAAAAAGTCACTTTCATTGTCAGAATGAAATTCAGCTCTCTGATAAATGGAAATCTCACCTGACCCCATGTAACGAAAGATCACAAGTTATTTCAAAGGCTGTGCCTTCCATAGTAAGACATTAATCAAAATCTCCAAAGGGACATCCAGAAAGTGAGTCACCTTTTTTTTAAAAATCAAATTTTATGATTAAATTAAATACTTGTGAACATAAACCTTTTAAAAAGTATACTCATTTCCCATATTTTTATGGAGGACAATTTTTTCTTGTCAGTATAGTGATGGAGAGAAATGGTAGTTCTTGAAATAATGTTAAGGAGACTATTAGATAAATTTATGTTAAAGTAAAATATGCAGGGACTGAAACAGAATGATTTAGTCACAGTTCCCCTTGCTTCCCTAGCCCACTTCCTTTTCATGCATTTTCAGTGAGATTAATTAGCAAGTAAAAGATTGTGAAAAGAAAATCTATCTTTACCATTCATTTTGACTTTTTCACAAATCAAAAGAGATTGCTATGGATTAGAGGCAATGCTTTTTATACAATATTTATTTGTACAAATGTATTGGGTACTTGTGTAATTTATATGCATAGATTATGTAGTGGTCAAGTCAGGGCTTTTAGCATATCCATTACCCAAATAATGTACATTATACCCATTAACCAATTTCTCATCATCCACCCTCCTCCTGCCCCCTCACTGTTCTGAGTGTCCAATATCTATAATTCCACTCTCTACATCCATTTACACATTTCTCAGCATCCGCCTATGGGTGAGAGGATGCAATATCCTACTTTCTGTGCTGGGCTCATTTCACTTAAGATAGTGACTTCCAGTTTCATCCATTTGCTGCAAAATACATGCTTTCATATGAATAATATGCCATTTTTATTCAGCCAGAAAAATAATGAAATCATATCTTTTATATGTATAAAATGGAATGTTATATTCATAATCCATTATATATTCTATAATGTACACTGCATATAATATAATTTCATTATTAATTATGTATATATTATAATGTGATATATAGATATATACACACAGACATATACATACATACCACATTTTTAACGGATTCAGGGAACTTTGTGAAAAACATTATTTGTCTCTATTCGGCCCATGCTATCTCTTTAGTATACTATTGTTTTGTAACTTGGCAAGAGTGTCAGAAGGAAAGCCTATAGCTACCTGCTCACAAGGAAGCTTCTTAGATGCTCAATGGTGGGAATAAGATAGGATGAGGGTGTGAGCCAATTGCCTAAATGAAAAGGGTTTACTGTGTTACTATCAGACATACTTGCAGAGTTTTAAAGAATGGTTTAAAGCACCACAAAGCACTTTGAGTTTTGAGCTGTTGCTGGTAGTACTGGAATAAACCATTTTGTTCTATTGAGTGCTTAAGCTTCAACTCAAGAGCAATAGTCTATTCCCAGTTTCATCTGGCAGTTATGTGTTCAGAAATACTAAAGTCATGTTTACAGTTGATTTGTAAGCTTCTGAAATTTCCTTTCATTGCCTGCCCTGATTGCTCAATCACCTCTTCCCTTGATTATGTTCTGTTCCTACTAACAGGACACCTGCCTACCCGGGGTGGTCTGCTCCAGATTTGAATCATTTGGCAAATATTTATTAAACAACTGCAAGAAGCCAGGCCCTGTGCTGGTTGCTAAGGACGCAGAGTTAAATAACAAGAGTCCCTCCCTTTGAGTTACCCATAGTCTGGTGATGTTAAACAAAGATTTACTTCTTTCTCTTGACGAATTCCTTCATAATGAGATGGTTTAAAATAAAAGTTTTAGTAATGAAGCAAAGAAAATGCAGAAGACATAAAAATAAACCAGATGAGACAGCATAGGATGAGAAGAGCCTTTGCTATTCTGGCTGTTCTCACAGGTTGTTTCCTAACTGAAAGCCCTCCTCTTCTTTCAGAAGTTTGGCGTTTCCACCTACTATTTCAATGCTATTGTTTTAAAAACACAAATTATTTATTCCCCATTCATACTCTTTTCTTAGAAAAACATCCCAATTAAAAGCCTTCAAAGGAGGCAGCTCCGTTATTATATGGACCATGACAATGACCAATTGCACCAGAAGTAGAAAACTGATGCAATTCAGGCTAATCGGAATACAGGAACTTGGGAATTTGACATTGACACACCTGCATCAGGTAACAGTGATGAGCTCACAATGAGGTCATGTAGAGTCCAAGCTGAAATCAAAGCCATAGTGAACCCAAACTATATGAAAACTAATAGTAAGGGAAGCAGAAGGCTGTGATGGAGAATCTTAATCTTCAGAGCAAGGAAAAATAAGAGGAAGGGATGTAGGGAGGAGAGAGAGAAAGGGAGGAGAGAAGAGAAGAAGAGAAGAAAGAGAAAGAGAAGAGAGACACAGAGAGGTTCATATGAAATACAAAGCAATGCGAAGGCATTAGAGTAGGAATCATGGTTTCTTCTGCCCCCCACCCACCTAATAGAGAATCAGTAATCATGGTTATCGTGGTTTCATTTATCAGATATTCCTTGACCTTCACAGATCATTTGTTCCTTTGTGCTCTAAGTCCTCTTGAGGAACACTCGGAAGAAAATAAAATTTCAGTCATGGAAATCTAGCTACAGGTTTCTACTTACATTTTTGAGCCCAAAATGAATCCACATTTAATGGAATTAACTTGGAGAATTTCCACATTGTATATTAAGTCTGATTCTCCTAGAAATATCAAAAATTATTCTAGATGGATCAGTTTACTTATTAATGTATAAACTGGCCAAGTTGTTCAACATCTCTAAGCCACCATTTCTTCATCTATAGAATGAGTGTAAACATATATTGTAAGGTTTTTGTAAATATTAAGTGAAATAACATATGTAGAGTGCTTATCAGTGCCTAGCGCTTGGTTAAGCACACTATAAACGCCAATCATTACTGGTAGTGACATTCCTAATAATGGTGTTATCAATATCATTTATATAATCAAGTTCGCTTTCAGTGCCATTTCTTCTTATCTTTCCTGTTTTCTGATACTTCCTGACCCCCAGCCTCCTATGGCTGATGACAGACACCTGTTCAGCTCTTTCACAGTATCCATGCTCTAAAATTACCTGTTTTTTATTCCAATCATTTCACCCTTTTTTATTCCTCTAACCAACAACCCTATGCCCCATCCACAACGCCATTGTCTGCAATCTCAACTAGAACTTTAAACTAAAGGGCATAATAAATTCTAAAGTTCAAATATCTGAACTACTCAGGAGTAATGGCTTCTTTCAAATAATACTTGTTAAGTAGACCTTAAGCTTGAAAAATTTCTGAAAGTATAAAGAATAATTTTTTCTGTAAGCTTTAAAAAAAAAAACAGGAAAAGGCCAGAAAAGACTAAATCTGAATTGTTTTTAAAAATAAATTAAAATGCATGTACTGGGCCATCTTACAGTAATTGATTTCTAATATTTATGAGCAATGCAGTGTTCTGGGCTAGCAAATTTAACAGTTCTTGAAACTTACTATTTCAGTTCTTAAACTTATAAAGAGGAACACTCCCTCATATTTTCTTTCAATCCTTTCTAAATTACCATATGGGTGGGGAGGAGATACTTTGAAAGAGTGGGAAAATATAAAATATGTGGCCCCATTAGAAACAAAATTACATTCTGATTATGACACTTATTTGCCTTGTGGCCATAAGCAAAATCTTATTGTCAGTTCCTCATGTTTTAAAATAGTGACAATATTATTTATTCAATGTAATATTTTTTTAGCTTTTTAAATTTTATTATGAATATAAAGGCTGGTAAATACAACAGACATTAACTGTCATTTGTCCAAGTAGTCAACTATGATAATATTGAAAGTAAACATATTTGGTAATTTGTCAGAATCTCTTTGATTAGACCAGATACAATGTAACTACATTCTACCTTTCTAAGTTCCAAGATGCTTTGTGATATTTGTGTGTAATATAGTACCAGAAATGTAGCCTATATTTAATCAATGCTTACTGATTTATGGATGTCAACCCAGTGATTTCTTTACTTACTAGTAGCATCTATTATCTAGCACCTTTGTTAATGGGTAAGAACTTTTTTTTACTATGAAATTTTTAGTGGAAATAGGCAGTCATTTTTTTTTTAGTATTATAAAATGGAAATGCAAAATTCTAAAGCTTTATAATCCATATTGAGTTCAGCTTCACTTGCTTGCTCTGTGTGTTACAAAAACCCAAACTTCTAAGTTGTGCATGGGAGGATTTCCATATTTCTGTTATAATCTTTTACATAATTAATACATGAACATATTCTCATTGTAAAGTTGAATCAGTTGAGAAGTTTATCTTCACCATGGCTTCAGCACACTCTCTTACCTGTTTGCCTCCCAAATGAATAGCATGAAGAGTTTGTTTTATATCCCTCCAAAACCTTTCCCAGGCATTTATGCAAAACCATTCACAAACATATTTTCACAAATGTGATCAGACGTTATACATTTTTGCAACTTTATTTAAAATTTTTTACAGGGTCTTGTGCATCTCACATGTCAGTATATAAACTTACAGTATTTCATGGTATGGGTGTAGCATAATTTAGTTGGCTTTCTGTTGGTAAGCATTTGGATGATTGCCTTTTTTGCTCTTAAAACAATGCTCCATGAAAATTCCTGTTCGTGCTTTTTTTATGCAGATGTACAATTTTTTTTTTTTTAAAGATAGACCTTAAGTGGAACTACTGGCCCAAAGGATATTAAACATTTTTAGTTTGCATAGATTCTGCCAGCTTGGGAGTGCCATTCTGTTTTCTCCCCACCCTGGTTCTCCAGTATATCTGAAATAATTTTTGACCTCTCCTTAAAATCTTTGCCTTGCAATCACATTCCTAGTATAATATGGGCTTAGCAAAGTTCTATGATGTTGGAAGGGCTCTGGAGAGAACATCTAGAGTCATCACATTGAGGAACTCTGCCATCTCCATCCTTTTTTGGATACATAAATGGATTTATAAGGCCTGGAGAAAATCAGGGCCACTGCTCAACATAATGAATTTTATACTCTTTCCTTTTCTTCTCTTGTAACTTGCTATGGGTTTCAAATGTAAGGAAGGAAATTTTCTTTCTGATTTTTTTTTTTGAGCAAAAAAAAGTGATTTATTTGTATCTGGCTATAGATACAGATAATATAGATATAGAAAAACTTGCCTTCTTTAAACAGTGAATAAATGTTTCTTTCAAATGCCATGAATCACTTTTGTCTAAAATCATTTTTTAAGACAAAAAAATTAAAAAATTCTGAAACATAGAAATTACCTGGAACCAACCCAAATGCCCATCGACAATAGACTGGATAGGGAAAATGTGGCACATATACACCATGGAATATTATGCAGCCACCAAAAACGATGAGTTTGGGTCCTTTGTAGGGACATGGATGAACCTGGAAACCATTATTCTCAGCAAACTGACAGAAGAGCAGAAGATCAAACACCGCATGTTCTCACTCATAGGCAGGTGTTGAACAATGAGAACACATGGACACAGGGAGGGGAGCACTACACACTGGGGTCAGTTGGGGGGAAATAAGGGAGGGACGGTAGGGGGTGGGGAGCTGGGGAGAGATAGCAAAGGGAGAAATGCCAGATGTAGGTGATGGGGAGGAAGGCAGCAAATCACACTGCCACGTGTGTACCTATGCAACAATTTTGCATGTTCTTCACATGTACCCCAAAACCTAAAATGCAATAAAATAAATAAATGGGAAAAAAAAAGAAATTATACAGATTATATATTCATCTCTCAAAGCTGAATTTAGTTAGGTCAATGCTAAAGAAAAAGAAAGAAGCAGACACTATTTATGTCTGTATGTTTGTTGAAGTTAAAACATAATAAGCCTTTATGTATTATGTAACATAGCCTTAAAATATATTTTTAAAAATATTTGTTAAAAATAGGAAAGAAGTTCTAAAGAAAAAAATAGGGAGACTTTAACATAAATATCTAAGTCCTTGATGAATTAAGAAGGTGAAAGGTAAATGAGGTGTAACTGTTCTTGAATAATTTGGGCTCCTTGGGGTACACACTATAAAGCAACTTAATTTTTTTTTCATACTCCCTTCAAACTCAGTTTGGTGTTTCCTCAGTGTTGAATAATATCTCCAGCAGGTCACTCAGCCACAGGAGCAGTCACAATTTAATAAGTAAAGCATCCAGTCCAATGCAATAATCAGAAATCCACATTTCATTTAAATGAGAACTTTCTCTCCTTCCCCAGAAACCAGGCAGGAGGTGCTGTCACCCAATACAGCTTCTTTTTGTTGGGGTCTTTTTGCCTCTCCAGGTAGTTCCCTTGAGTGGGGACTTTTAACATTTCCCAAGTATGCCCCTTTTCTGGGAATAACCTGATTCTTGAGAAACTCAGGCATCCTTTTCCTATTCCTTGGAAGTTCAGTTTGTGCCCAGCACTCTGATTTCTCTTTATTTCTAAAAACAGACAACTCCAGTCTTTAGCAATCTCTAAGGGAACATCAGACACCAACTTCTCCAGAGGACTTGCTATGGTTCTCTCATAGCCCTTCTCGCCTGATTGAGGTGATGGAGAAGCCTTTTCTCATAGTTGGTGATAGGTAAAGGGAGGTGGGGACACACAGTGATTTAACAGTTTCTCCAGCTTTTGTATCCATTAAACTTGTAGTCATTTGGCTCGAGGTGAAGGGATACAAATGCATCTTCTTTCAACTCTTCAGCACACATCATCTTTCACCATTGAAAGTATATGAAAACCAGGGAATCGCCTACCTTTTGAGGGGCATGAGGCTGATACAGCTTTGGAGAAGTCTTTTAAAAAAATCCGAAATAACAAATAAATATTAGGAATGAATGTGAATTTTTATTTAGAAGATAAAAAGAAATCAGAACTAGTTACAAATTTTGGAAATCTCACAAATATCATAACCTTACAAAATAAAAAACAGTATCAATTAACTGCCTGACATACCTCTAAAGCCATATAACTTTTGGCTGTTTATTCTTTGATTGCCTCTCCATATTCCAGTGATTTAGAAATATGATTTTCTTTTTTAAAAAAACTTTTGTTTTAGGTTCAGAGGCACATGTGCAAGAAATGTGATTTTTCAATACACATGTTAGGTATTACAATTTTTGCCCTGGCCTGGCATTACGTTTTGCTTTGGTTTATTACATTTTTTTATTATTAGTTTAGAAGTTCTTTCTGCCTTTATGCATGTCTATTGGAACTGCCATATAAATTTTGGGGATTCTTGTAAAATTCTTACAAATTCTTGTAACGTGCAAAAATTACTATTACATTTTTTTCATATATAAGTTATAAAATCTCAGGGTGTTTCAAGTTTTCTGATTCAGTAACTATTATTAAATGCTCTTTTAATTGACATTATGTATTGTCTAGGGAAGGCCCTGTGCAGGAGAAGAGGCCCTGAAGCTTAATCTTCATTAATTTGCAGTAAATCCACAGTGACATGGTGATGTTGGAAGAACTGGCTTTATAATCTCTTGAAATTTATCATCTAGGCCATCCAGCCCCTCGAATTGGCATGAAAGGATGCTTGCTACCTAACCCATTGTTCTTAGTCTTAAGTATTTAGGACCTCGATTGAAATTGAGACTTTACGTGGTTTTATATAATAATATATGGGATATGAATAAGATGATTATGTTAGTTTAAAAAACTAAATCAGACTCTCTGTCCTATGGACAGAGAAATATTGCTTCTGTTAAACTATGAAACTTACATGACATTGTAAGAGCTGCAATCTCTGACAATGCAGTAAACATACAAAGTCATTATAAAGAGGTATTAGAAAAGATGAATCACCCAAACACTGAAAACTCTTCCCAATAATGATAGGGACAAAGAGGAAATAAAAATTAGCAATTACGGGCCGGGCGCGGTGGCTCACGCCTGTAATCTCAGCACTTTCGGAGGCCAAGGCTGGCGGATCATGAGGTCAAGAGATCGAGACCACCATGGCCAACATGGTGAAACCCCGTTGCTACTTAAAAATACAAAAAAATTAGCTGGGCATGGCGGTGTGTGCCTGTAGTCCCAGCTACTAGAGAGGCTGAGGCAGGAGAATTGCTTGAAACCAGAAAACGGAAGTTGCAGTGAGCAGGGATCACACCATTGCGAGACTCTGTCTCAAANAAAAAAAAAAAATTAGCAATTACTCAGAAATGAGTATTAATAAAATCACTACCTATAAAGGTCTACGGAATGGTGTTAAAGTTGTAAATAGAGATAAATTGAATACATTAAAATTTTATTGTTAAACAAAAACAGTCAAAACAAATAGTATAATTATTAACCTTAAAATGTCAAAAGAAGAATAATGTATCTAAAAAACACAAAAGCTGAGAATACATTTATGTTCAATAATTAGAAATCAGATAAAAGTAGGAATCATGAATGAATCCTGAATCAGTAGGCATTGCCTCCTTGAGGTTTTGCTTTGTTTTTCAATTGTGAATCAGATTTGAGACTTAGGCACTTTAGGGAATAGTGTAATGAAGCATCCATTAGCCTATTTATATGTGAATACTGGTTCAGACAAGACTGAACTGAACGTTAGATGAAACTAGCAGGGGATATGCCACTATTTTGAATTATTTTATTGAACATTTCCCATTCATGACTTGGTGATCCTGGTGCATATTTCTATACCTATAGCTAGTACAATAGATTTATAACTTCACTATGCTTGGCTTACTTTATACCTAAGTGTATATGAAACTGTGGAATTTTCAATTAGAAAGGGAAATTTATGAGCCATGTGAAACATGACAAAATTTCTCATGGAAATGTTTGTAATACTTCTTAGTAGCACCTTCAAGTAATAATAAGTTATGAGAATATTGATTGATTTCCTGTGGTTGTAATATCTTTTTTTCTGGTGTTTTTATTTAAAATTTTATTTAAAATGGATAGAGAGAAGATACAGGCAGAAATATTAGCTGCCCTTTGTGGGGTTTTTTTTTTTTTTTTCATTTTTTTGCTTTGCATAGTATTTTTTTTTTAGAATAGGGCACATTAGAAAAAAATATAGGTATGTAGTCAGTGCATGTACTTACTGGGTACATGAGATATTTGATACAGGCATGCAGTGTGTAATGACCGCATCAGGGTAAATGGAGCAATCAGCACTTCAGGCATTTATCATTCTTTGTATTGTAAACAATTATATTCTTTGGTTATTTTGAAATGTACAACAAATTATTGTTGATGGTAGTCACCCCATTCATTATGTTAAATATCTTCCAGTTCCATCCATGTTGTTGCACATGACAGGATCTCATTCTTTTTGATAGCTGAATAGTACTCCACTGTGTATAAAACCACCTTTTCTTTATTCATTCATCTGTTGATGGACACTTAGGTGGCTTCCAAATCTTGGCCATTGTGAGTAGTGCTGCAGTTAACATGAGTGTGTAGATATCTCTTCGATAGACTAATTTGCTTTCCTTTGGGTAGGTGATAAATATTTGCAGGACTAGGTCCTTCCTTCAAGGTAATGGGTTCCGTTCTGGCCCAGGGTATATATAGAAATGTCATCCGGGAGCTAGAGGCTGGTTAGGGAGATATGGACTCTGCCTTGTGCTCTATCCTACTGTGACTGAGTTGGTATCGAAGTTGCAAGACAAAGTACCCTTTACTCTCCCTTTTTCTCTCAAGTGGAAGAAAGAGTCCTGTCCTGAAGTTGCAAGCTTCACTGCCTGGAGTTGGGGAGGGGTGACACAAGCACTCCTTTGGCCACCCCAGCTGGTGTCTCGCTAAGTTACGTGCACTCCAAGTCCACTGGTTCCAAGCCCAGCACAGCACCAAGTGTTGCCCAGGAATTGCAGTCCTTGTGGCCTAGACTGCCTTTCATTTCAAGTTTATTTAGAACCCCAGAGCACTTTAGCCTGTGGTGGTAAGACTTGCCAAAACTCAAGTTCTGCCACTGGGATGGGCTATTTCCCTCTAGCTAGGGTTAGTTTAAATGCTCCCTCTATGGGCACTGGCTAAGTTCTGACCTCTCCTGCTTTCTGCTGTAACAGGGCAGCACTGAATGCCAATGCAAAATTCCACAGTCACTGCGCTCTCCCTCCCTCAAGCATACGGATTCTCTCTCTGTATCATGAGGGGCTGCTGCCTGGGGATGGGGGAAGAGTGGTGTAGGTAATTCAAGACAGTCTGTCCTATCCTTTTCAGTGTCTCTTTCCTTAATATGATGATAATAAAAGCAGGCACTGTGATCACTCACCTGGTTTTTGGTTCTTATGAAGGTACTATTTTTTTGTTTAGATAGTTGTTCAATTTGGAACTCCTTTGCGGGAGATGATTGCTGGAGGCTTCTATTTGACCATCTTATTCCATCTTCTCCTGCGTAATATTTTAATGCTGTCTTATGATTTTCTAATCTTACACAAAGGTCTTAAGTGGGTTCGTTTGCTCAGAGAAAAAAAGATGTATCAAATGTAGGTCTCCCAAAGTATGATTTATTTAATTTTGAGGACTTTACTGGCTCACTACCAAACATGTTTTCAATAATAATAACTTTCTTTTAAATCGAAACACATTATGAAAACAAATAATTTTGTTTAGAAAGAGTGTTCAGTAAATATTATTTAACAATGCTCCTCTAATTTCAAAACCCATAAATTACTATTCTCTGAGAAGGGTTTTGAAAAGTTCATATGCATAGTTTGTAGAAGTGATAATTGGTACATTCTTTGTGTAGTTGCCAAAATTTCTCCACTAAAATATAGCACTGATTTGATAAAAATTTGCTGACAAAAATAGCCACAATAACAATGCACAATGTATGATATGAGAAGCTTATTAATATGATAAATAATATATTGTAAGTGTAATGAAAGAGGTTTTTTTAGTGTTTATCCCCAAAAAATTCAGTTTGTATTTAGTGTAGCTAGACATTCTATTACAAAAATGCATAAATTCAATGTTCACTTCTTATTCACTTAATATCTTACTGGTTTTGCCCACTATTCTATAAATAATCCACAAAATTACACATTCTTTACATCTTCTGTGACAATTAAAACATTTACCAGATTTTAATAAATCTAGCATAGTTGTTTCTTCTATACTCAAAAAATTATTTCTACTTACTTCAAAGAAAGTAAACATCAGAGCCAAGATCAGGTTTCATATGTGAGAATTTGCAGTTTTTTTTTTTTTTTAACATAACCTCTAAATTTGAAGTACTCCAATTTTAAAAATCAGGATATGATGAATATTTATCAGAAGATCCTCTTTTTCAGATAGTTGAAAACTTTTGTGTATACATTTAGCATCAGAAATAACATATTGATTATTTTAATAGACTGATAGCTATTCTTTAATGCCAATACAACATTATTCCTATAAATTTAGCATTATTTGTTTTACATAAGAAAAAGAAATACAATGGCATATTATGCTTTTAAAGTTTCTTGATTTAATGTAGCAAGGCTTTAAAAATAAATCTACAACTATTTCTTACAAACACTTCAAACTGTTAGAAAGATGAAAGCTAAACAAAGAACAATACTGTTATGAGTCATATATTTATTAAAAAGGAACTATAAAGCACTACCATCCAGGCACACTGCTGGATTGCAGATGAGGCTCATTTGAGGCTGGGGCTGGGTGAATTTGCTTGCTATGCTGGGCCCAGGGAGCCTCTGAGCACAGCCCTTCATGACAGGGCTCTGTACGGTTGAGTGTGAGTGAATCCCTTCCTGCGAGCCATGGACGGCAGATCACAGTGGAAAAAAATCTTACTTGATCCGGATGGCAGAGTTAGAGATAGCGTAGTGTTATGGGTTGACACCCTCTCTTCCCAATACCTAACCAAAACAAAACCCCAGAGTCAAAAATTCAGTAATAGCTTAACAAGAAAAAATATAACTTCTTTTCATAAAATTTGTAAAGTGATGACTTGATAGAAAAAATAATCTTCTGGTAAAATATCACTCATGTACCCAAAACTGGCCAATGGTTTCCCATTTTCCTCAAAGTCCAAGTCCTTAAAATGCCTTCCAGGGCTCTCTATGACCTGGCTCCCAATTCTGTGACTTCATCCCCTATCATTCTCCTGATTCATTCCTCACCAGTTGTGTTGACCTCCTCGCTGTGCCTCTAATATGCCAATCACTTTTCCATTGCAGGCCTTTCCATCTGTATTTCCTCTGCCTGAACAGTTCTTCCCTGACAATGTACAGGGCTCATTCCTCATTTTCTTTAGGTCTGTCCTCAAAAGTCACCTTACCAGAAGTCCTTTCAGACTGCCCTGTCCTAAACATCAGACCCTAGTAGTCTCTGTGATGCTTACTGTGATGGTTAATATTGAGTGTCAACCTGATTGGATTGAAGGAAGCAAAGTATGTTCCTGGCTGTGTCTTTGAGGGTGTTGCCAGAGATTAACACTTGAGTCATGAATTGGGAGAGGCAGACCCAGCTTCAGTCTGGGTGGGCACCATCTAATCAGCTGCCAGAGTCCTTAGAATAAAACAGGCAGAAGAACGTGGAAGAGCAGACTTGCTGAGTCTTCTGAACTTCATCCTTTTCCTGTGCTGGATGCTTCCTATACTCAAACATCAGACTCCAAGTTCCTCAGCTTTTGGCCTTTTGATCCTACACCAGTGGTTTGCCATGGGCTCTCCAGCTTGTAGCCACAGACTAAGGCTGAACTGTCCACTTCCTTACTTTTGAGGTTTTGGGTCTCAGACTGGCTTCCTTGTACCTCAACTTGCAGACAGCCTATTGTGGGACCTTGTGATTGTGTGGGTCAATACTCTTTAATAAACTCCCCTTCATATATGCTTCTATCCTATTAGTTCTGTCCCTCCAGAGAACCCTGACTAATAACACTTACTTATTTCATTTTTCGTAATAACACTTTTACAATTTGGCTTATATATATATATATCTGTTTTGTTATTCATTATTGTCATGTTAACAATAGGGATATTCATAGGTAAGACACATCGTATATTTTTTTCTCTGCTATAAAACTAAAATGATACTTGGCACAGAGTTGACACTCAAAAATATGTGTTGAATAAGTAAATTCTGGTGTGGCATAGAGTTCTAGCTGTGGTCACATCCTGCAGATGCAATATTCTGTTAATATTGTGAGGTCACAGAGTCATGGCATTCTCACTTGCATCTTCCATGGGGAGAGAAGTGGAATGATGAGGTACCCTTGGAAGGTCAAGGGAAAAATTTAGCAAACACGTTTGAGTGCATGGACTCTTGCTGCATGATCCCACTGTATAAGAATTTGCTCATTTCCAGAGCTTCATACCCAGATGGGTAGAGCAGAAGCCTACCTGTATGATAAAGGAGTGAATATACCTCCGGCTGCATGCAGGGGGGCCTGCCACGGTATCTTTAACAGTGTTTCAGAAAGGAAGTATGTGGCTTCATTTGAGTATTCCTTTCTTCTCCTTCATAGCCTCTGTACAGAAAACGGAAAGAGAGTAATATACAATTTTCAAAGTTAGACACAAAATGTCCTGCCAGAGATGGCAAGGATGGCAATCAAACAGATTTTACTGTACAACATCTAAGTTAGAAATGAACAAGGTGTAGAAATATTACCCATCAGTCAATAGATATATAGATCTGTTGACGAATATGTGAGGAATGAATGTAGACATTGATTTTTCTCCTTACTTTTCTTCCAGTTAAGCACTCCCTACCTGTGAACTTGTAGTCAAACTAATTCAGAGTTCCTCAGATTGGCGTTCTGTTACAGAAGGGGTTTAGATTGAACTTCCAAGTGAGTGATGGAGACCCTCTAGGCTGAGCTCCAAGGTGTGGCTTGGTAGTGACAGCCTTGAGGCTGAGCAGAGGGGCAGGTTGGCCTCCTGCCTCTTAAGGCTCATATCTAGCTGGTGAGATCTCCTTTAATGTCATGCTCTTGTTTTATTTCCTATTGATGTTTGAATTCATGATTTTACACATTTTTAAAAGGAATATAATATGCCATATTCCTTATCTACATGTAGGTCAATCAATAGATATATATAAATAGACATATTTTAAAAAGTAATGAGTTATTAAATAAAGTATATTTAAAAACTTAATAAGATGCCATATTCCTCATCTGTATGTATGTGTGTATGTGCGGAAGAAGAAAAATCAATGTTCATATTTCTTCACATGTATTTTACAGGCAGCTTATTTATTTGGCCACTGTATTAACACTGAGATCATCACCGCCTGTCACCACCTAAAATTAAGCTAACAAAAGTTATAGAAAATAAATTCAACATTCGATCAATGCCTTTTCAGCATCTATTGTGTATCAAATACTTTGAAATATCCCTTGTTTAACTTTCTCAACAATTTGGTGGAGCAGGTATTGTGTCTCTGTTTATAGCTGGAGAAATTGAGGCTAAGAGAAGCTGGGTGACTCATACTTTGCACTCAAATCTCTTCGTTTCAATTTTACTCTATAGAAGTGCCATATAATGGCCCAGAAAAAATAATAGACTACAATGTTTCTCAGTCCTGTCTGTTGAAAAATTATTGGTACCAAGGGAGCTTTGCATAAATATTACTACCTTGACCACATCACAGATAGCCCAATTTTAATTGGTTGGGTAGGGATGGGGACAGAGTAAGCTAAGTTTTTTTGAGATGGAATCTTGCTCTTGTCGCTCAGCTGGAATGCAATGGCATGATTTCAGCTCACTGCAACCTCCACTTCCTGGGTTCAAGCGATTCTCCTGCCTACCAAGTCGCTGAGATTATAGGTGCCCGCCACCACACCCAGCTAACTTTTTGTATTTTTAGTAGAGATGGGGTTTTACCATTTTGGCCAGGCTGGTCTCAAACTCCTGACCTCGTGATTTGGCCACCTAAGCCTTCCAAAGTGTTGAGATTTCAGGCTTAAGCCATTGTGCCTGGCTGGAAGCTAATTTTTAAAAACTCTCTTGATGAGTCTAACATGCAGTCATGGTGAAGGTCTACTGATCTATTGTTTCTTAAATTTACTAAGTTCAACTGCTTTCAAAATAAATATGGCTTGAATTGTTAGGGGGCTGTAAATAGTTAGTTCAGCAGTATTGTAAACACTTCTATTTCCTAGACTGGCGTGATTCACTCAAAGCTGATAATCATTAGAGCTCTGGTATTTCTTTTACTGCTTACTCAGTAATATCTGTTTCTGAATTGCTATTTTGGAGCTCCTACATGACTCATTAATTGCTGCAATAATACCCCAGAAACAAATTTTAACACATCATATTAATAGTTTTATCTTAAATCAGAAATATTTGGTCTAAATTTTTAAGGATCAGATAAAGAAAGTGACCATTCAAACCCCATTTAGCACTAGAGTTTAGTTCTTTACAGCAAATGTGGAGGTTAGGGAAATCTCCAGAGGTTAGTAACACATGAGACTTGGGCAAAGTTAGAGCCAAATCCCTGGTAATAAAAACAGGGATCAGGGCATGTGTACTGTGTTGTTGCAAGTTTCATCACTGAAGAAGTGAAGGGTCATAGAGGAATTATTCCAAGCTTCCTGAATGCTCCAGGATCAAGGACAAGCCAGAACAAAGTCACACTCTCTAAGTTATACTGAGTGAGACTTTTTAGCCAATCAGAAGCTGTTCACAGAGCATTTGCAGAATTAGATGAGAGGAAACCTCATAAATCATTTAATATTCTGTCTTTACAGATGAGAAAAATGAGGATCAGACATGAAAAGTGACTTGCAGTAGGTGTAAACTAGCATCTAGGGCTCTGGTCTCCAGCTCTGGTCAACTTTTGCTACCCATGCTATGCCAACCCCTGGCATTCTGTTTGTGTCCACCCAAGTCTTTAATTTGTCCTAGTAGTTATGGTTTGTTGTTTTTTTTTATTTCCTTCTTCTTAAATTGATTTCTTCACTTACTGATTCCTTGGGTCTTAAAATCCAAGTCACGCCCACTGAGGAGCCAACAATATTGAATAAGAATATGGCCATGAACTGATTGGCCAAATCTACTCTGACCCCAGCTCCCTAGGCGAATGACCTTGTTGGGGTTTACTCACACTCTTTTCCAGGGAGGCCAACATCACCTCAGCTATTTCAAAACAGATCTAAAGTTCCAGGCCAGGGAATGGCTGATTCTTCAGGTGTGTTTCTGTGTGCACAACTTGTCTTTCCCACAACCTCCTCGTGAGTTTCTGGAATGTGAAGACTGCTTTTGTCTGAAGAAACCACTGCCTACATATTTTTATTATACACACATGAAAAAATTGTTACAAGAGGTACTGCCGTAACAAGCAATATAAAGTCTTGGACTGTTTCCTAGTTACCTATCTGTATTTTATCCACATGACTGAGGAGAGTGATACAATTTGGAGAGCCTGCTTGTGAGCAAAGTAGAATAAATAAATTAACAAATAAGTAGACTGAAGAATAGGAATTAACCTGTAAGCCAAATAGTTCCCATAATGGGACCCTTTCAGCTGCATAACTTTCTTTGCAAATATCCCTTTTTTTCCTAACCACTTGTCCTTTCTCATTTTTAACACTCTCAGCCTTCCTTAAACCCAGATTACTTCCTTTCTCTTCTCTTTCTTTCTTCCAACTCCCCAATTCCCTCATTTTTCTCTCTGACTTTTCTAACTAAAGAGTAATTTTGGTCACTGAATCATGCTAATGCTGTGTTATTATCAATTAGCAATCCATAGCTGATATGGATTTTCACTTACTTGGACATTTTGTCAAACTTCTTTATAGTGGTATCTTATTTTTTAATAAGATTAAGAATAAATGTAGAAAAAGAATGTGTGTGTGTGTGTGTGTGGAGAGAGAGAGAGAGAGACAGAGAGAGGGAGATACTAGAAAAAAAATTTGAATTATCACATGTATTAAAATGTATGTAATTGTATAATGCCTTTTTTGGTTTGTACTAAACTTTCTGGTTACATTTTAATGTAAGCAAGTGGTGATTTCCTTAAATTTCTCCCACCTTGTTCTCAGTTTCTATTACATAAAATTCTTTATTCTAACGTGTGTTAGGAAGAGAGGTAGAATAGTCATGCTGGCCTCATCAATGCCTGGCCCCAAGTGACAGGTGCCATTTCCATTTCTGACCATTGGCTATAATTGGTCAAATGGACCTGTCCTAACTCTAAGAGAGACTGGGGGATGGAGGGAGCAACAGTCTCTGCCACAGTCAGAGTAGCTGATAAAACACAGACCTTGGAGTCCAACTAATCTCTGTGTTCTTTTCACCTCAAACTCAGTAGAGGAAACAGCAGTTTTTATTTCTCAACAGAAATCATGCTCTAGTCAGCCATGTTTTCAAACATATTTATAATTATGTTAAATCACCTAGTTTTAAATGAATTTTTTGTTGTTGTTGAAGAACATATAAGCCCTTGGTGTATTGCCGTTATTTTAGTTGACAGCAATTGTTCTATTTCAATAAATAGAATAGAATGGCATTTTATTTTAAAAAATACAAAAAAAAAATCAGAAAGAAAGGTAGGAGAGGCATTTATTTTGTAATTTATTGTGTTCTTTTTAAGTTGAAGAAAATATACATGTAGATTAATGCATGTGTCCTAAGTGTACAGTTCAATGAAGCTTCATAAACTGACCACACTTCTGTAACCTACTTTCTCCAGATCAAGAAATAAAACATAATCAACAACTCAGAATCCTCTTATAATTTATGTCTTGCTAAGGGTCACCACTATCCTGCCTTTCAACACAATAAATGAATTTGCATTTTATATAAATGGTATCCTACAGTATGTATTTTTGTGTGTGTGCCAGCCTTCTTTCATCAGCATTGTGTTGAATTTTATGGTATTATGTTATGCTGTTAGGTTGTTCATTTTTAATGCTATAGTATTCCACTGTGTAAATATAGTGGCACTAAGTTTTTAAGTGAACATTAATGTTTGTAGGTTTGGGTTTATTTTTGATGACCAACCTCTATTGGCTAGGAAGTTAGAAAATATTTTCAAACTCAATTGACGCCCTCCCTCTCCTGATCAGTTTTCCTTGAGGTCTTATTCTTGCCCCTTATATTCACTTCTGACTGATCCTTTTTGTACCTTACAGTTACTAAATTTCCATAAGAGCTTTGCTGGCTCTGAGGCAAATTTAATCACAGTTTCTTTCTTGCTTTTCTTGCTCATTCTTTCTTGAATACCTCTGCTATTATATTTATTATATGTATAATATATATTGTGGAAATTATGTATATATAAAACGTTCATATGTGTTACTACATATATATGCTGTGTGCACTAACACACACACACACCTTCTTTTCCTCTACTATTATATATATATTATATATATATATGTTATGGACATTATGTGTAATAGCAGAGGAAAAGAGAAAAAGCATTTTTCATGCTTATTTCATATAACAGTTCTTTCTAACATTTTCGAACTGGAGTAAACTAAAGGGGATTTGGAGGCATCTGTATGGGACCTGTTGAAAAAACATGTATACTCTACCCATATCATTATGATAAACACAGAAATATTAATGAAAATATTAAATATTTAAATGGTCAAATCTTTGCAGTTTTTAAAAATGAGACTTGCATACACTTGCCTGACCTTTTTTTCTCTGGATATCATATTTTTATGCCTGCAATGGTTAAACACTTCCTAGTCAAGTCTTATTAATGATGATCGCT
>NW_016107405.1:4363861-4388757 GCF_001604975.1 Cebus imitator | reverse complement strand
GTTCTTTTAATTCCCAGAAGTTTCTTATCATCCACTTTTTAAAGCCTGCTTCTGCTAATGGAACACAGTCTTTCTCCATCAGGCCTTGTTCTATTTCTGATGAGGAACTGTGATCCCCTGTAGAGGGAGAGGCATTCTGATTTTGGGTATTCTCAGCCTTTTTAGGCTGGTTTCTTCCCTTCATTATAAATTTATCCATCTGTGGTCTTTATAATTACCGTCTTGGGTTTCTGAATGGACGTCCAACTTGTTGATTCCCGGCGCTAGAATCTGAGCAACCCACTGCTCCGGCCAAAACAGCGGCTTTAAGATTGATGGTGCTTTTCTGACTCTGCACCAAGAACTGCCACACCAAGGCAGCGGCAAAACTGCCTCACCGGCCTCAAGAGTCACGCTGGCGACACGTGGGGCTCCTCCGCTGGGAATCTCCTGGTGTGTGAGCAACAAAAATTGATCTGAAAGAGTGGCATCCTCTCGTTCTCTGCTTTTTCAGTGGGAGCTGCAATCCCAAGCTGCTAGTGATCAGCCATCTTGGATCTCTCTCCGACAAGAGACTTGTTTGCATAAGTTATAAAAAATTAAAGCAATTAACATATTATAATAGTTAAAGTGTATTTGAAAACTTTAGCAGCTTCTGCCTTTTTTTCAAAAACAACTGTAAAATTAAAATTTCCCTTGCTAAAAAGAATATATCTTTGAATCCAATAAATTTTCTCAATACCAAGTATTTTAAAATAATGACATTTTAATTTGGGGACAGGTCTGTATGTTAGAGGAGCTACTATGAAGCCAGTTTAGATGAGAAAACAAAAATATTCAATATTTGTAATGCCAGAATGTGAGGACCACTGCTTGGAGCTACCTCTTTCCCAACACCCACCTGAGCTTTCTGTCTCTGCCTTCCCCACTCTCATGCCTTCCCCAACCAGGCTCACCTTAAGCTGTTTGAACATCTTGAACACCAGCTCCTTTGGCAGTCCCATGGACTCTGTAGTAAGTTGAATAGGGGCCCTCAAAAAATATGCCCGTATCCTAATTACCAGAGTCTGTGACTATTATCTTACATGGAAAAAGGAACTTGGCAGATACAATTAAATTAAGGATCTTGAGATGAGGAGATCATCCTGGATTATCCGTGTGGCTCTAAATCCGCTGACAAGTTCCTTATAAGAAATACACAGGGAAGACTGCTTAGACACTTCAGGGTATTATAACAGAGTATCATAGACTGGGTGGCTTGTAAACAATAGAAAGTCATTTGTCACAACTCTGGAGGTTGGAAGTCTAAGATGAGGGTGCCACCATGGTCAGATTCTGATGTGACCCACTTCCAGGTTGTAGGCTGCCAACCTTTTGTTGTTTCCTACATGACTGCAAAAAGAGCAAGGTAGATTTCTGGCCTCTTCTTTTAAGGGCACTAATCTCATTCAAGAGGACTCCACTCATCCTAAATTCCCTATCTCCATATACCATCACATTGGGATTAGGGTTTTAACATACATGAATATGGACACACACATGAGGCCATAACAGCAGATTTGACAGAAGTGGATGAGGTGATACAGCCTCAGAGGCAGAGACTGGAGTAATGCAGCCATAAGGCCACAAGTCAAACAATGCCAACAGCCTCCAGAAACCAGAAAAGACAAGGAAAGACTCTCTCCTAGAGCTTCCATAAGGAATGTAACCCCTGCTGACACCTTAATTTTAGACTTTTGGACTCTAGTACTGCAAGAGAATAATTGTTTTGTTCTTTTAAGTCACTAAACTTTTGGAATTTGTTGCAATAGCCACAGGAAGCTAATATGGGACCCTTGCCTACAATGGGTAATAGGCATTTGTGAGCTGGCTGTTGCATCCCACCTAGGCAAAGTGGCAAGAGTGACCATCTTGGGGTTCCCTACCTGTGTGGCCCATGGCATACCTCAGGCTAGCCTCCAAGGAGCCACAGATGAGGTTCTGCCACCCTGGCCTTGCTGTCCCAGGGCTGAGGGTCTCAGGATGTTATAGCACAGTAGCTGAGCCCCTATGGTCACACTATCCTGGGGGTGTCACCTAGGGCTGCTGTTAGCAGTAAGCTCATCCTCTGCTTGTGATTTCTTCTCATTAGGGTTACTAACTCTGTGTTGAAAAGACAAACTAATATATTTAAAAAATATTCGTAGTTTTGGTTAGAAAAATATCAGTTTATCTTGGTACTAGGAAAGTCACTCATCAGAAAATATTTTTAATTTTATTTTAGTTTTTATTAAAAGCATTCCTTGAATAGAATACAAAAGACACTTGAGAGGTGCTGCATAAGCAGAAATCCTTACTGCTTTCTTTAGCTGGGTTTGCAATTATCCCAAATTCATTCATTGGTCTGTTTGAGCTTCATTTGAATTAAATCTCAAACATATTCCATATTGAACTATAACAGAATTTGTGAGAAGTTTCCCTCAACCCACTTCAGGTCCCACTTTGCTCTTTGCAGTTCCTTCCTCTGCACGTATGTGGCCTTACTCAGTGAATACTTCCCCTGCCTCTTTGTGTCAACTTTGCTGAGCATTACCTTGTTTCTGTTTCCTGTAATCCTACTGAAACAAACAATTAACAGGACATGTAAAAGACATTTGAAGAAATATCTTATTTGGTTCAGAGAGACCATACTGACTATCGAAGAGGGTGCTTTTTATGAACATACAGTAATCTGAGTTACTGGGAGATGGATTTAAATTGTTATTTATTTTCCTGTAACAGCTGCTCTTAAGTGCCCTGTTCTGTCAAAACTGTTCAGTGGAGACCATATCGGCCCTGCACGCTTGCTCACTCCTGTAATCCCAGCACTTTGAGAAGCCGAGGTAGATGGATCATGAGGTGTGGGAGCTCAAGGCAAGCCTGGCTAACATGGTAAAACCCCATCTCTACTAAAAACACAAAACAATTAGCCAGATGTGGTGGCAGGTGCCTATAATCCCAGCTACTCAGGAGGCTGAGGCAGGAGAATCACTTGAACCTGGGAGGTACAGATTGCAGTGAGCTGAGATCACGCCACTGCACTCTGTCCTGGGCAACAGAGCAAGACTCCGTCTCAAAAACAAACAAGCAAACAAACAAACAAACAAACTACTCAGTAGAGACCATGTTGCATAACAATGTTTCCTCAAAGCATTTTGCAAAGTGTGTATCTCCTGAGCATTTTTATGTATTTTATGAGGGAGAATGATCTCACCCATGGAGTATAAACAGGGCTTTGCAGTGATATTCTACAATCTGCGCATGATGCCACATCCATGCACAACTGTGTCTATTCCTACCTCAGTTGATGATCCAAGGAATTGGGACACAGATTTTACCCAGGATAACCTGTGGCCATGATTTACTGAAAAAACTTACAAGGAAAATACCAAAATAGACAATTTGATAATTTAAAATTAGTGATTGAGCAGCTTTTAGGGTTCTTGAACTCTAATGATAAGCTTACAGATTCCACAGTTGTGGGGCAGAGGGAGAGAGATGAAAGGTGGGTTCCCTTCTAGGCCAGAGCATGGTAATAAACAGTACACAGGCAAAGCATGAGCAGTGACCACACTCACTTCTAGAAACTTCCTGGGATGCTGGCAGAAGTGACAGCAGCCATAGCAGCAGCACAGAGTGCATTCGTTTCTGGAACTGCAGCTTATGAATAGTGTTGGTGGAGTCCTTTCAAAGAATACTGTCTGCATTGTAGCTAAGAAGTCCGAAGGCTGACCTTTCGGATATAAGTAAGTGCCTTAGGTAGTTTCTTGGCCAAGAATTAGATTCTGGAGGAAGATGAAACTCTGTTTATCTAGGCAGGTAGGATTCATTTTCTTTTGGCAAACTGATGTGGCACATAATGTGACCAAAGCTCTAAGTAATGTCATTGCTCCATTTTGTAGGTGGGAAAACAAGGCACAAAGAGATTCAATACCTTGTACAAGATCACAGCTCATAAGTGGCAGACTCAGACTCAAACTCGGGCAGTCTGGCTAGACACTCTGTTTGATATTATTAGATTAGCATTTAAGTCCAATAAAGATAGCAGAAAAACTGCTTTGCTTTTATTTAAATCATTGCTCTAAGAAATGGAATAAATTGTGTATGAGATATTTACATGTCAAGATGAGCTAGTTTCATAGGATGATGGGAGGGTATCTCTGGCATTTTACAACAGACCAGGGTCAGGCAATAATGTCTAGCATTCTGTCTTGGAAAAGTTGAAATTGCCTGGGTACACAAGATTGAAATAATATTTATTTTAGCAAAACATTTGGAGTATTTCCATATTCTTAATCTTCATCTTTCCCCAGCATCACCATTCCCTCACCTACTACCAAGGAAGAAACATGCCACCTTGAGGTTTAAAAAACCTGACATTTTCTTAGTCTTAAATTAGTGTAATCTATTTTAGCACCATCATTCTTCATTTTCTAGTTAAATTAGTTTTATTTAAAAGGGAAGTCTTTATTAAGGCAAATGTTTTCACAGTTAGGTTGTTTAACTTAACCAAACTAGTATCCAAGGTGATCCCTAGAACAGAAGTTCGGTAGATTATGAAGTTTAGGAAGGTCAAAAACATGTGGTTGATTTTCTTGAGGAATTTTAAAGCCTCAACTAATATCATTTTCAATTAAGTTTTGGAACATATACAACATTTTCTTCGTTGCCGTTAATGTCTGCAATGCCAGGTTGTGGCTATTGCTGGATCTCTAGTATCAATTGATACTTATTTAATATAATATACTTGAATTTTTCTTCTAAACATAATTATAAATTGTTTATGTCGCTATCTTTTCTAGGCCAGTCTAGCTCATAAAAACGGAAAATTTCATGTATTATATTAAGCCCAAGCTAAAGTTCGAAGTTTGCTCTGGAAAAATTGCTTAAACGAAGAGAGAAATTGTCAATTAATTAAAAGTTAACATCTTTTTAAAAACTCGTATTTTATGTTCAGGGATACATGTTCAGGTTTGTTATGTAAGTAAATTGTGTGTCACAGGAGTTTGGGGTACAGATTATGTCACCACCCAGGTAATAAGCATAATATCTGATAGGCAGTTTTTTCATCCTTACCCTTCTCCCTTCCTCCATCCTTAAGTAGGCCCTGGTATCTGTTGTTCCCTTCTCTGTGTCCATATGTACTCAGTATTTAGCTTTCACCTATAAGTGAGAACATGCACATTTTCATTTTCTGTTCCTGTGTTAGTTTACTTAGGATAATGGCCTCCAGCTTCATCCATCTTCCTGCAAATGATATAATCTCATTCTCTTTATGAGTGTATAGTATTCCATGGTATATGTGTACCACATTTTAAAAATTTAGTCTACCACTGATGGGCATCTGGGTTGATTCCATGTCTTTGTTATTGTGAATAGTGCTGCAATGAACATACGTGTACGTGCATGTGTCTTTATGGTAGAATGATCTATATTCCTTTGGGTATATACCCAATAATGAGATTACTGGGTTGAATGGTAATTCTGCTTTGAGTTATTTGAGAAATCATCAAACTGGTTTCCATAATGGCTCAACTAATTTATATTCCCACCAGCAGGGTATGGACATTTCCTTTTCTCTGCAATCTTGCCAGCATCTTTTTTTTTTTTTTTTTTTTTTTTTTTTTTACAGCCATTATGACTGGTATGAGATGGTATCTCATTGTAGTTTTGATTTGCATTTCTGTAGTGATTAATGGTGGTGAGCACTTTTTCATATGCTTCTTGTTCTCTTATATGTCTTCTTTGAAAAGTATCTGTTTATGTCCTTTGCCTAATTTTTAATGTTTTTTGTTTTTTGCTTGTTGATTTGTTTTTTTCCTTGTTGATTTGTTTATCATCCTTATAGATTCTGGATATTAGATCTTTGTTCGATGCATAGTTTGCAAGTATTTTCTCCCATTCTCTCTGTTTACTCTGCTGATAGTTTCTTTTGTTTTGCAGAAGGTCTTTAGTTTAATTAGGTCCCATTTACCCATTTTTGTTTTTGTTGCAATTGCTTTTGGCATCTTTGTCATAAAATATTTGCCGCCAGGCCTGCCTTACAGGATGTCTCAAAAGGAGTGCTAAATATGGAAAGACTGTTACCAGCCACTACAAAAACACACCTCAGTACATGGACCAGTGACACTATAAAGCAACCACATGAACAAGTCTGCATAATAACTAGATAACAACACCTTGACAGGATCAAATCTGCATATATAAATGCTGGCCTTGAATATAAATGGGCTAAATGCCCAATTAAAACTCACAGAGTGGAAAGCTGGCTAAAGAAGCAAGACTCATTATTATGCTATCTTCAAGAGTCCCATCTTACATGCAATGACATCCATAGGCTCAAAGTAAAGGGTTGGAGGAAAGTCTACCAAGCAAACAGAAAACAGAAAAAAGGAAGAGTTGCAATATCTAATTACAGACAAAGCAGACTTTAAGCCAACAAAGATTACAAGAGACACAGAAGGGCATTACATAATGGCAAAAGGCTCAGTTCAACAAGCAGACCTAACAATCCTAAATATCTATGCATCCAACACAAGAGCACCCAGATTCATAAAGCAACCCATAATAGTGGGAGAATTTCAACACTCCACTGACAATATTAGACCATTGGGGCAGAAAACTAACAAAGATATTCAGGACCTAAACTTGATACTTGACCAAATGGATCTAACAGATATCGAAGATCTCTCCACCCAAAAACAATTGAATATACATTCCTCTCATCTGCACATGGCACATACTCTAAAATCAACCACATAATAGGCTTAAAATAATCCTCAGCAAATTCAAAAAAACTGAAATTATACCAACCACACTCTTAGACCACAGAGCAATAAAAACAAAAATCAAGACTAAGAATATCACTCAAAACCACATAATTACATGGAAATAAAACAACCTGTTCTTAAATGACTTTAGGGTAAATAAAGAAATTAGGGAAGAAATCAAGACATTTTTTGAAATTAATGAAAGCAAAGATACACCATATCAGAATCTCTGGGACATAGCTAAAGCAGTGTTAAGAGGGAATTTTATAGCACTAAATGCCCACAACAAAAAGAAAGATCTCAAATTAAGAACTTAACATCACAAACCAACCTCCCAGCTAGCAGAAGATAATAAATAACCAAAATCGGAGCTGAACTCAAGGAAGTTGAGATGCAAAAAACCATACAAAAGACCAATGAATCCAGGAGTTGAATCTTTGAAAGAATTAATGATAGATCACTAGCTAGGCTAATTAAAAAAGAGAGAAATTCCAAATAAACACAATCGGAAATGACAAAGGGAACATTACCACAGACTCCACAGAAATACAAAAACTATCAGAAACTACTATCAACACCTTTATTCTCTCAAGCTAGAAAACCCAAAAGAAATTGATAAATTCCTGGAAATATACAACCTCCCAAGATTGAACCAGGAAGAAACTGAATCCTTGAACAGAGAATATCTCTTGCAAAGATGTCTTCAAAATCTCAAACTCCAGTCCTCATTATTTCAAGAATTCCAGGCATGTCTTACCAGGAATGTCCCGCTGGAGATGATATTGGCATTTTGAAGAAACATTTCCCAAAAAGAACTTACCATCTTCCTCTTTCAAATCCTGTTCCTCCCTAGCCTGTGCTCTCCATATGCTCATCCATTACTGAAACTAGAAACTGCAGAATTGTCATTGACTCATATTTTGTACCTGTTGGCTTTGCTTGCTAAGATAAATTGAAAATGGGGTTGCTAAGTTATTTTTTAACATATTATTTTCAAATAACTCCAAACTTACAGAAAATTTGCAAAGTGTGCTAATATTTTTGCATATGCCCTTCACCCAAATTAGTTGCCAAATTTTAACATTTTCTCATATTTGCTTTGCTTTAGAATTCTCTTTATATATATATACATTATATATATATATACACACACATTATTATATATATATATGTGTGTGTACATACACACACACACATAGATATCAACAAAGACCAACCAATTATATATATTTTTAATACATAATATTTATGTATTTCGTTCAGTTTTGTTTGAATGTAAGTTACAAAGCTCATGCTTTTTCCTTAAATATTGTATTACTTTCCAAGAATAAAAACATTTTCCTATGAAATCACAGTAAAATTTTCAAAACCATAAAAATCGATATTATGTTATTATCTAATTCAGAAGAAGATTTATTCAGTTTATTCTAATTGTCTCTGATGTCTTTTATAGCGTATATTTTACAGGTCTACAAGGAAATGAAGAATAACAGTTGCACTTACTTTTCAAATCTCTTTGGTCTTCCTTGATGTGGGGTGGTTCTTTGACCTTTCTTTGTATTTTATAACATTTTTTTTTAAATATAGTCCATTGATTTTATAGAATGATTTTCAAGACTGGTTTCAGCTTATGCACTGTGGTCAGGAATGTAGCAGAAGTAATGCAGTGTCTTTCTCAGTGTGTCACATCAGGCGGCTTATGATGGCAGTTTGTCTCATTACTGATTATGTCACCTTTGATCACTTTAAGTGATATGTTGACCTTTTTCTCTCTCATTTACTTCTTCACTTGCCATGAACATCTGGGTGTTTAACTCTGAAATTCTACCAAATTCAGACATTATCCTTCATTCCTTCGGGTTTCGCCCAGACACTAGTTTCACAACTGTGCCTCACTTACAAACTTTTCTTCCACATACTTGCCAAATTTGCATTTTTGAAATATAAATTTGGGCATGAATTTTCCACACTTTTATTAATTAAGACCTTCAGTTCTACTCAATTCCTTATGGGGTAGCATTTCCAAACTATCTTATATGGAACACTAGCTTTTCAAAATATCCGTGCAGCTAAAGGGTTATTTGGTGAGATAAGTGTTGGGAATTTTATCTTAAGATATCTTGCAGAACCATATACATTAGCACATTGAAGGCTATGAGAAGTTTTACAGAAAAAAACCGAGCGTTTCTCACACTTTCTTAAAAAAAGAAAAATTTTGTTTGCTAGTCCCCATAAATAACCCATTAAATAAGTGGTTTATGGAATTAGTATTTTATAAAATACCTTTGGGAAACTGTCACTGGATAGCCATACTCTTCAGCTAGACTTATGTGATGCACCCCGCCTCCCTTCTTCATCAACCCAAAGTCGATTAGTCTTCCTGCTAATACCTATCATTGGTCAGAACTATTATTTCTACCTGATGCTCATGTCTTCTTACTGCATAATGCCTTCTGTCTACAAGACTGTTGTGAGATTATGTTTGGAATGCCCTTTGCTATCCCACCTTCCACCCTTCTCCTGAGTCACTTATTCTCTTAAGAACCAGTTCACAGGTGGCCCTGCTCTCCCAAGTCTTCTCTGCTCTTTTCTTCTCTCCTTCCTATTTATGTCCCTCTATTGAGGACTTATTGCATGTGATGGTCCTAGTCTGTTACAGCTGCTATAACAAAATACCATAAACTGGGTGGCTTATAGACAACAGAAATTTATTTCTCCTAGTTCTAGAATCAGGAAAGTCCAAGACCAAGGCTCTGACAGATTCACTACCTAGTAAGGGCCCACTTCCTCATAGATAGTCATCTTCTCAACTCTAACCTCAACATGGAAGGAGCAAGGGGTCTCTCTCAGAGTTACTTTATGAGGGCACTAATGCTATCCATGAGGGTCCTCTCATCCTCCACCATGACCTAATCACTTCCCAAAGGCCCACCTTCTAAAAACCATCACCTCAGGGGTGAGGATTTTGGCACGCGAATTTTGAGGGCACACACACATTCAGACCACATCCATGACAATTACTTGTTTGCACCTCTGCCTCTGTCCTCACTTGGTGAGCTTCTTATATGCTTTGTAAATGTCATGGTATTTGGTAAGCTCTGAGTGTTGACTGTTGAATAACTGTATAAACACAGACTTGATATTTTCTACATAGTGATTTTATATGGTGGATTTGTTAACATTGGCTATACCAAATGACCATATCAGATTATTGGTTCTGAAGGAATTTTTGTATCAAGCCTAAAACCAAATAGAAATTTTTATTTTTCATTCCCCTTTTCTTATACAACTCATCTGTATTTAGAAATATGTGTTACAAATTATATGAAGGAAATAAGTTGATTATTTTATTAGAATATTAGTCAAAAGCAGTAGGTAACAGACATTTCCATTTTATTTACTTTATAAGAGTCATGAATTAAGAAGATATGATCATTTCATTGCTTAGTAACCAGATAAAACTTTCTGGTCTATATGTATTTTACATTTCTGAAGCATAACTAATTTTGTAATGTGGAAGAATATGTGAGTTTGATGCACTTTGCTTATAGGATAATTTGAAGTTTCTAGCCACAGATTTTCTGGTTTTTCTGTTCATTCAGAATGTCATCACTAATCTTTTTTTCATTTCAGATATTTGGGTATCTAAAGATATTTTAAAAGAAAAAATATAACATGGTTAGTACAGTGTATCTAGTTTCTTTGAAATTCTATTTAGAACTTGATAGCTAGTCTTAATTCATTTTTCTTGATAAATGCATATTACTGCATTTAATAATAAGAAAACCCATTTTCTTCAACTTACTGTAAACGGGTGAATATATGGTGATAAACAGTGTTTTTGCATCATCTATGACTTTTATAGGCCCTCCTTATCTTGAAATGTTCTTTACCTTCTTGCAGTTAAAGATGTGATCTGTCAGAGGCTTAACATTTGTTAAACAGCATTGAGAAAAGCCTTAGCCTATGACACCTGTGCATTCTCAACTTCATATTTTCCCACTTTCAGTCACCACAGGACCAGCTACTTTATTATCATAACAGGAAAGCAGGGTCATCTGAAAGGGTCAAGATGTGGACTCTTTCCTAATCAGAGACCTCAGAGCCTGAAGGAGTGCAACTTAGTTCCTCTCCCTTTGTAGACAATTGTATGGGAGTAAAGTTTTCCATAGTAGGAGAGATACTGTGTTTTTTTCCGTATTGCTCTCCAATTTGTCAAGAATGTGTTTGAAATCAGATGTTGAATTAAACTCTAGGTTTAGTTTTATTTCAAATACATTCCAGACAGATTATAGCACAGGATAGGGTATATCACTCAGCCTCCCTGCACACTGTGACTCATAAGGAAACCCCTTTTTACAAGCTGCCAACAAATCAAGAGCTTGGGTTACCAGGGGTTGAGCAAGCACAGATGCAGAGTGAGCTGGAATGGAGCTGGGCAGGGACACAGTGTGCATTCCAGGTTGGCAAAAGTGCACAGTTTACACTTGCAAGGCAAGATTGGTGCTTGAGAACAGTCAAGGAGGCTGATAAATACTTAGTAAATCAGCCTAAGAATGCATGACTTTCTCTTCCCGCATACTCCTAATGTGTTTCCAAATCTGAGATAGTAATTGTTAATTTTCCAAAGCCTTTTCTTTGTTGTTAATGGGTAAGCCATTTAAAAACATAGTTCTGATCCAACCCCAAAATCACAGCTCAACTTGTAATGCTGTAGTATGTGGTGACTTGAATCAGCATTACCGTACAAGGCAGCTTTGAATTCCTCGCAGTAACCTTTTATTACTGTTTTTGAGTTTCCCAAGCACTGCCAAATATCTTGAACTTTGTGGAATGATTATAAACTTTATAAACATAAACCTTTGATTCCCTTTGAAATTCTGCTAAAGAAAGCCAAAATTATATTAACAGTGCATATATTTCAAAATCAAAGACCTGTAATATCATTTTGATTGTGCACTCTTGGAAAAAATTTGTTGGGATCATTGGACAATTGATAAAGGGGCATTGCAACAGCTGTGCTGGTTTTCAAGAAAAAAATGAAACAACCCAGGAACAATGTTTGGGCTGAAAAGCAGGCCTGCGTGTCTGGTTGTTTGCAGATGCCTTGGCTATTTAGAAAGCTGCCCCTTTAAAATCTCCAAAACATTTTGTTAGAAACACTTCATAATGGAAGTATGTTTCCCTTGGCACCTCAGCAGATAAGTTCTTGCTTTCATTTCAAAATATGAGAGATTTCGTTAGAAACAGAAAGGGTTTTGTCTTTTGCAAGCTGACATGATGCATGGCCCGGAATCAATCCGATGTGAAGCAACTCCTTAAGGAGAGAAGAGCTTTCTCAAAGAACAGGCAACAGCTTTTGGAAGCTGCAAAGGCACTTGGAAGAAATCTCTGTGAAAGGGCAAGCAAGCAAAAGAAAACAATTTTTATGTGGTGCTGACACCATGACCTGACATAGTTCATATGAAAGGGAAGAAGACATACATTCAGTGTTTAGTATGGCATGGTGAACACGAATTCACACATCAGGGCTTGATTGCCAGATTGTGAATTCCAGGTCTTTCACTCTTAGCTTGGTGGCTTTTCAAATTACATAATCATAATAATTCCACTGTCCTCAGTTATTTTATCTGTAAAATGATATAATAACATACCTACCTGAAAGGGTTGTTGTGAGGATTGGGTTTGTATGTATAAAGTAAACATAACATTGACTAGAGCTACTTTTTGAAAGAATGCAAAGAAAATTTAAAATAGAACAGGGTAACTAAGAATAAACTTTATCTTAAAAAGGTTTCCAGTAAATTTGCTCTCACATAACACTTGCCCCAACACACACACAGAGACACATACACACTCACTTGCTCTCACAGACATGCACACTTGCTCACATACACACTCACAACTCACACATATGCATGCAAGAGATGATAGAGTCATTCTAATGTTTTTACCTCTCCTCTTTGTAAAATCTATAAGTACTTTGGAAAAGGTTCTATAATTATCTGCAAAGATCTTCTAGATGGGATTAAGTCATAGAAATTCCATTTCATTTTATTAGTTAAGAATCAAGAACCTATCTCAGCCTTTGATAAGGATATTGAATCTTCCCTCTGAGATGCCACCGCTTTAAGGCAGAGCTGTTATGTTTGCTGCTGTATGCCAGCCATGGGAATGGGGAGAGGGGAATGCTTAATACTGAGTGGTGATGATAATTCATAATGGTGTCTTATAGTTAGTTACGTTACAGATTTTGCAAAACAGCATAGGGTATTTCCTGGTAGAGGCAAATGCTGGGTGCTTTGCCATTTATTTAAAAAAAAAAAAAAAAACATGACATGGAAAATTAATTCAAAATGAAAGCACCGTGTCGCCGTGGACCTCAGCTGTCCTCCAGCTCCTCTCTTCCTTGCTTCCATTTCAAACCCATCTGCAGACTTTGTTTGGAATGAGGGAAGAGAGAAAATGTGTCTGGGAAAAAAAAAATAATGTACTATATGACTTTGTCATTCAGGGCTGCCAATACTCTCACCTCCTCCCTTACAATTCTCTCTTACAAATGCTTAAATTCTTTGAAGGTCTCTTTTCTAAATTTTATCAATTGCAATTAAAAATAAGTAATTTATTTAAAAAGTTGACAAAAGTAAGAAATCAGGTAAGTCACTGATTAACAAATACTATCGCATACCATCTTTCTTTGGAAAACTGCAAATGTTCACAAACTTCAAGACGCAGCACTAGATTTTACCTCTACTATTGCATTTATCACAATGGATTGCCAGTTTGTTTAAATACCTCTCTCATTTATGAGATATGACACTGTAAACTTCTTGAGGCCAAGGTCTACATTGTATAAAAGTTTGTACCCACAGTACTCTGGAGTTCATGGGTGAGTAATAAATCCCAACTTCCTCCAATCTTCCTTAAATAAGTGTCCTTTATTTCATAGAATCTGGAGAACAAACAAGGTCCTGTATTCTAAGTTTTTTTCCCACTGAATCTTTAGCAGCACTAAAGGTATTTCTCAATTTAGCACCTGGAGTGTTGAGGATTCCATTTGTTCTCCATAGAAATTCAAGAACTGAAAATTCTCTGTGAAAATATAGGCTTTCTGTTTGCTCCATGACTGTGATCCTAACCTCTGGAATGTACTGTCCTGAAAATAGTGCTCGCCAGAATTTCTGAATCTAGAATATTATAAACACTCCTGATGTTTTTACACTCTCAAATAGAGTTTATAGAATTAAGTTTCTTAAGTCTGTACAACTGTATAAATCCCTAAGCAAAGGAAGGAGAAAAGTAGTTAAGTAGATAAGAAGATGAAAGTTAATATCCCAAAAAATGCATTTGTATAAGTAAGCCATTGTATGAATTTGTATTAATAGTATTTTATACCATACAGAGAAAATGTGTTTTATAGAAATTCTCTTTTACTTATTAATTGTGTTCAGTAGATGTTAGATATATTGGCCACATAACAAATGATCTCCAAATTCAGCAGTATAAAACAACCATTTATTATGCTTATAGATTCTGTGGTTCAGGAATTGGTCAGTGGGTTTAGGTTTTTCTGCTGATGTCAGGGGATTCAGCTGGAAGACTAGAGGCCCAGGACTGGAACTGTTTGAAGATTTGTTCACCCAGGTTTCTGGCAGTCAATGCTGGCATTGGGCTGGGAGCCTCAGTTCCTATCCATGTGTGTCTTTCCACGTGGACTCTCTGGGTGGAAAACTTCAGGTTTCTTCACAGTATTAGGACTTGCTTTCAAAGGCAAGCATCCTCAGCATAGATGGTGGGGGAGAGAGAAAGAGAGCAATAGAAAGAGAGAGAGAAAGAGAGAGAGAGAGATCCTGGAGAGCTCCTATCACCTCTGATGACCTTGCCTAACAAGACAGACATGCTGCAGTCTATTAGTCCAGGCAGTAACAAAGTTTTACTCAGTTTCGAGGAGAGGGAAGATAGATTCCAGATGATTGTCAACAAGGCTCTGCAAGAACACGTGGGACCAGAAATATTGTGGTAATATTTGTGAAAATGTAATCTGCCATATAGGGATTGACAGTCCTGTTTTGTAGGTGAGAAATTGAGGCACAGCTTAAATGGTTATTCACATCCCCACAGATGGTAAGTGGAGAGTTCACCCTTCAATCCAGTTCTTTTGACTTAGCAACATAATTTTGCCACTACACTACAACTGTGGAGAGCCAAACCTTCACATTCACACTCCACTTATATGAAGAGATGAATGACTTTTGATGAGATGTATTTTGTTCTTTCATTTGTTAAAATATGAGACTTCTTATGAAACATGTTAAATTGAGAACATTAATAAGAGAAAATTGTAATAAAATTCCAAGTTTCCCCTGAACTATGAGCTGAGAACTTTAAAAAATTTGTATTTTGAAATAATTTCAGGCTGATAGAAAAGCTGCAAACAATATTACAAATAATTTGTGTACCCTTAACCCAGATTCTTCAATTGCTAGCATTTTACCACATTTGCTTTCTTATTCTCTACGGTACATTTTCTAAAACATTTATGTGTAGGTTGCAGATGTGATACTCCTTTATCCCCAAATACTTACTTCAGTGTGTATTCTTTTTCTTTCTTTCTTTTTTTTTTTTTTTTTAAAAAGATATTCTCTTGCATGATCATGGCAGGAAATTAAATATTACATAATGATGTTGTCTAATATATGGACCTTATTATTAGCTACAATTTAAATAGACACTAGAATAGAACAATTTTTTTTTTCAGGAAAAGCAGTAAGTCAATATATTTCCTTTTGTCTTCTCACAACGGAAAATGCTGGTGTTCAAAGGGGTAACTACTACCCTGGAGAGGTTCGTGATTCTTTAAGATATGTACATTTAAAAAAAAAGCTAATTTCTCTGGGAATTATTTTTCTCTGTATGAGTTTGCTTTTGTTAGTGATCCTCTTCTCTGTCAATAAGATGGAAATACAAGATTTCTATCATTTATAGGACCCAAGTGAAAACAGTATAGCTAATGAAGAATCTCCTTAAACTTTTAAGAGTAACTAATGAAACTGGAGCTAATAGAAGTAACAAAAGTAACTGTAGCTAATGAAGCTAATAAATGTAGAATGAAACTGTAGCTAATGAGTCATTGGGCTGCAGTAATTAGGCTGATTCAATGTAATATACATGAAATATATTCATTTTTTTCTTTTTATCCATATCTGGATTATGGTAAACATTTAATTCTTCTTTGATGTAGTTTATTAATGAATAAAACCATAAATTAAAACATCCAATAGTTAAAACAGAGAAGGAAGAGAATAGATCAGGGATAAGTTTGGGAAAGAAAGTAAAATTTAGAGAAAGAAAAGTTTAATAAATGAAAGAAAGGCAGAATAAATGAAAAAGATAAGAAGAGAGGAATGGGTGATATGTTGTCATCTATTGCATGGTTTATGTATAGATGAAGTTAATGGATACAGCAATTAGTGGCTCATAATAGTACCAGAAAATCAATGTACAAACTGGGGCCTGAGATTTCAGAGGCCCTAGGGGAAAGGGAAAATAAGGAATTAGCATTGTTGAAACATTTAATACCACAAACTTTTCTGTAGTTTGTTGTCAGATAAGCAGATCCTTGATACCCTTTGCAATGCAATGAGTACTCAGAATTTTTTAGGTCTCAGAACTTGCAATATCTATTGTGGACGTACAAAAACTGCTGATAAAATTTCACCAAAAAAGAGAAAATACACTAAACTTGTCATTGCTACCTGGAGAAATATAGAGTAACATGAAAATCATTTCAAAACTGTCTTTGACATGACACAATTGATAAGGACACTGGAGCCCTTTCTGGTAAGTTGTTATCAGATACAAATCATAACTTTGTCTATTGACTTCTTCATCTATATCTCTAGCCAGAGGTTTTTCTTAAGTATTCACTTTCAGGTCCCAAACTGCCCACTGTACTTCTCCACTTGCCTCATGCTCAACATACTCCCAAGCGGACTAATCATTTTTCTCTCAGTGTAGCTCCTCCCTAAGTGGGTTTCCCATTTCCGTTGAGATCACCACCATTCTTTCAATTGGCAGGGTTGTCTTTGACTCCTCCCTGTCCTTCAGCCGTACTGTGATAATGCCTCGTAGATTCTATTTTTGCAATGTTCCTTTTAATCCACCCACTTACCTAGGGAAACAGTGAAAGCAACCTCTCGCACTAGAGAAGATATTTTGACATCACAAACAGCTGCTTCAGCATTACCTGTCAGTGACATGTCTTCGTTACTTTCATTTTCTGTTACCTACTTGTCACCTCCATGAGCCTCTGAACACTGAAAGCTTACCCTCAGTTCCTCAATATCCCAGTGTGACACATGAGTTAGTAAAGGGTGAACTAATGGTGTTTCAGGATGAACACATGATCTTCATTAATTATTTATCTGTACCGGTTAGGGAAGGTTAACTCCTATGACCAACAAGCCCAGTATCAGTGGCTTGAATCAATAACTGGATATTTCTTGTCCACATCATGTTTCAGTGCACAACGCTGCAAAGGAGAAAGCCTCCTTGATCTCTTGGCTCCACCATCTTGGCCTGAGTTGTCATGGCAAAGCCTGAAAGAGACTACATTGCTTCTTTCCATGGTCTCTTGGCCAAAACTCAGTCAGAAAGCTCCACACAACTACAGTGGATACTAGGAAATATAGTTGCCCTGGAAATAAATTTGGAGATCATCTAGGCAGTGTTTGCCATGCTATCCTTCTAACTCTCTACTTAGAATTATAATAGGAAACTAGCAGTGTCTTTCTGCTGACAATGGCCCCCTAAGCTCCCTGATTCCCTCCCACTTATTTCCACTGTGTTCTCCTCTCAAACTTCATTTGATGAGATTTTTAACTGTTTTGCTTAGGTTGCATGACTCTGTCCCCTGATCGTAACTGGTTTGTCTATGTGTAAAACAATTGGAGACAATCAGATGTTTTTTTTGTTTTTTTTTTCTGGGAAATTTGGAATCAGAACCAAGAGGCAGCCAGTCAGTCTCTCAGTGTGTCACTATTTGTAACCTATGAACTCAGATATTTTAGGGCACCCATCTTTACTAACTGATCATGCAGTCTAAGGAGCAAAGAGACTGTGCCTACAGAGAAAGAAAAAAGAAGCAGATACCCAGGGAGGAACTTGGAGGGAGGGGAAAAAGATCTGGTGGCTGCCCAGCCCTGGCTTCTGTTCCATCTGTAGACTGACTACTTCCTGTACTCCTGCCTGTACCCTTATAATGATCAGTGCTTTTGATATTAGAAAAGATAAATAATACAAAGAAGACACCATTCCTAATTCCACAAATAATTTGAAGCAGACTAAAATGAGAATTCATAAAACATTGTCTGGAAAAAGGATTTAAATCATAATTGCTATGTTAGTGGAGGTTGATATTTGGTTCAAAGCTTCCTGGAAGTCAAAATAAAAAAAAAAAAAAAGATACAGTTATCTCAATTTCAGAAAGGAAGAAATATACACTTTTCTCTGGGGAGTGAAGCTCTGTTAGTATTAAGATCTAATAGTAATTTCTTAGGCACGTAAAAATGATTCATATGTGAGAGTTCATAGCCTTCCCTCAATTCATCCAGACTGGCAAAGAGAAACCCAGTTTTCACATGTCAAGACAAAGAGCAATGCTGAGAAACTGAGAAGAAAATTTTAATCTCCATTCTAGGTATTATTCAGGTGCTTATAAATATTTTTAATATCCTTGACCTTCTGTTGTTATTAATATATCCTCTGTTCTTGAGCCTTCCCCTCTCCCCATTTGGCTAGCATTTCATTTTCTGTTAGTATTCTTTACTTCAGGCCTATAGTCTCTATAATGTAAAACCCACGAAAGCGGGGATCTTATGTTGTTCACATCGTTGGTTCCAGTGCCTGAAACCATTCCTGACACATAGCAGATAATAAATATTGACTAAGCAAATCAGTGAATGAAGTCATAGAGGAAGTGGAGATGGCAGCATATGAGAGAAAAGAAATTGGGCAGATTAAGATTTGGAGAACTTGTGGAGAGAGCAGCCGGAGGTATGAGAAAGGCAGGTAGTAGAGAAGAGGAGATTTTAACAAGTGTTGCTGAAGGTTATGTAATTGGATCCTTGTACTGTCATTTTTAAAAACACAAGTGATTTTTTTAGTTAAAAAAAAAAAAAAAACTTATGGTTACTTAGGTATGTTTCTTTCTTTCTTATTTTTATTTTATTTATTTATTTATTTTTTTTAGACAGAGTCTCGCTCTTGTTGCCCAGGTTGGCGTCCAATGGTGCAATCTAGGCTCACTGCAACCTCAGCCTCCTGGGTTCAAGCGATTCTCTTGCTTCAGCCTTCCAAGTAGCTGGGATTACAGGCATCTGCCACCACGCTCAGCTAATTTTTTGCATTTTTAGTAGAGACAGGGTTTCACTATATTTGTCAGGCTGGTCTCAAACTCCTGACCTCAGGTGATTCACCTGCCTTGGCCTCCCAAAGTGCTGGGATTACAGGTGTGAGCCACAGCGCCTGGCCTACTTAGCTATGTTTTTTCTTTTGCTCTGTTCTTTAGAAACTTGACCAAATGAGTTCCATCTCAATTAGTAAAACTCTTACCTGATTTATTATGGCTTATTCAGAGGTCATTTAATTCATTTTGTTATTCACCATTTTGGGGGCACATATCATGTGTTAAGTACACTATTTGGTTCTAAGGATATAAACATGAAAACATATTTCTGCACTGAAGTAGGGCAATGATATCAGTAAACTAGTAGTATAGGTCAAGATGTATGTGAGAAAAGATGGGTTTCAAACTTGAGGGGGTATGGAAGGGTCATGGATCAGCTTCTTAGAGGTAACTCTTTGCAAAGTCATGGAGGTATAAAGGAAGCTACTAACTTCAAAAAAACTGCAAGCATTCAGTTATGGCTAGATGCCCATGTGTATATATGAAAAGGGTGGGAAAAGAGACTGAATCATTGTTAGATTTTTCAGTAAGGGAATGCTAATATGTCTGCTGTATTGCACTTTGGCAGAAGAAAAGAAAATGAATTTGCGATAGTATAAAATATATATATGACCTTTCCTTCCATTTCCTGGCATGTAACTCCTAAAATCATGGCTTCTCTAAAGTGATAGATGTAATCTATTATGAATGTGTTTGTGTATGTGAGTGAGTTGACTGATGGCTGGCAGCCCCTAAGTAGCTTCAGATAGGGGCTGGTCACTAGAAAGACCAAGGCAGGATTAGAGGTGGGGTTAAGACTTCCAGCTCCCCCTACCCACCTTCCAGGGAGAGAAGAATGGCTGAAGGCTAAGTTGAGAACCAATGACCAAAAATATCATCAAGCATGCTTATGTAATGAAGCCTTCCTAAAAAAAAACAAAATGAAAGGATTCTTGGAAGTTCTAAATATCTGAACACATTGTGTTTTCTGGAGAGTGGTACATCCAGAGAGGGAATGGAAGCTCAGTGCCCCTTCTCACATGCCTTGCCCTGTATGTCTTTCTGTCCTTTGTAATATCCTTTATAATAAACTGGCAAATATAAGTAAATTGTATCCCTGAGTTCTGTGAGTGGCTCCAGCAGGTTAATAGAACCCGTATAAAGGGTTGTAGGAAGCCTGATTTATAGCCGGTTGACCAGAGGCACAGATAAAGCAACCTGGGGCTTAAGATTGGTATTGGACGTGGGGAGCCATCTTGTGAAAGTGAGCGCTCAACCTGTGGGATCTAACACAGCCTCCAGGTAGATAGCATCAAAAGTAAACTGGAGGGCACCCAGCTTGTGTCTGCTGCACAATTTGCCAATTGCTAGGTGTGTGGGGAAACACCCCCTTATGTCTGGTGTTATAAATGTGTTGGTGAAAGCTGGGCACGGTGGCTCATGCCTATAATCCCAGCACTTTGGGAGGCTGAGGCGGGTGGATCACCTGAGGTCAGGAGTTCAAGACTAGCCTGGCCAACATGGTGAAACCCCGTCTCTACTAAAAATACAAAAAAAATTAGCTGGGCATGCTGTCGGGGGCGGGGGGGAACCTATAATCCCAGCTGCTTGGGAGGCTGAGGCAAGAGAATGGCTTGAGCCCAGGAGGCAGAGGTTACAGTTAGCCAAGATTATGCCACTGCACTCCAGTCTAGGCAACAAGAGTGAAACTCCATCTAAAAACAAAACAAAAAAGAAAAGAAATGTGTTGGTGAGAGTGAAGTAGGAGAAAATGAGTTTATTTTTTTCTCCTCAGTATTCTCAGGATTAGAACAATGTTTTTTAAAGTGTAAGCATCAGCTGGGAAATTGTTCAGAATGCAAATTCTCAGGCCCTATCCAAGATCTACTGAATCAGAAACTCAGGAAAATAGAGTCCAGTAATCTGTATTTAACAAACTCTGCAGGTGAATTTGATGCATGTTAAAGTTTGAGGACCACTGAATTAGAACAAGGGACTTGATAGGAACTTATGATATACCTGGTGAGAAATGTTAAGTTTATTAGCCCAAGTATTGGTTATAATCATGGAGAAACAGGCACAGACAGACTCAAGTAAGTGTTTCAGATGGCAAGTCAGCATGGGAGGAACACTAAGGAATGTCATCATCACTTTGAGAGAGAGGCGGTGGTGGTGCTTGATAGACGTGCAACAGTGACCGGTGGCTTTGAAAATGAATCAGACAGACAGAATGAGATGCCAGGAGGAGCAAGCCAAGCGTAGTCTAGTAACCAGAACCCCAAGGACATCAGTGTCTCCTGCCCTGACTCCACACATGGCTGGCCATGAAAAGTGAAATCTTACCTAAGAAAGGTGTCCCCAGATGATGTTCCTGGCTCATCTCGCAAGCCAACAGAAGCCTCAAACTTCAGATTCATACTTATTCACTAACATACCTTTTAGTTATCTAAACAATGCTGGATCTAAACAATCATACATTAGCAAAATAATTTTGTTCTGAGCAGCATGTGCCTACACCTCATGGTATGAATTGTGCTTGGATAAGTCAACCATAGCAACTCTGTTTCCCTTTGCCTCTGATGAGGATGAGCAGGTGACATATTTGTAGCTAATGAAGTGGAAAGGCAGGTGAATCAGCTAGGGGCTCCTGGGAAAGATTTTCTTCCTTCTCTACAGAGTAAAATACCCTTTTGCCACTTCTCTATTCTTTTGGATGATGTCATATGAGGGAGTGGTGCTTGAATGAAGGGACAAATGAGAATGGAAAGCAACACATAGAGGATGGAAGAATAAGTGATTAAAATAAACTTGTTCTGAACCAAATTTGGGTTAGTCTACATCTTGTCTTAAAACCACTCTTGGGTTTTTAGTTACTTACAGCCAAAAGCACTCCTGACGACTCATCTTTCTCTAGGAAACTACTAAAACTAACATTAGCCTGCCTCTAAGCCCTGCTTATTATGCCTGGCCTCTAGATTTTTCAGCCTCACTGGAAAACTGATACCCACTCTGCTTTGTACTTCGAATCTGGCCCTATCTCCTCCTACTCTTATCTCTGTACCCACTGGCATCCAACTTCTGTGAAGGGCAGACTCCTTCGCACTCTCAAACTCTTCATCATCTTCTCCAACTGACACCTAGTTATCCCCAAAGTCTGTTTCTTCTGTAGTATTTCGAGTCTGGCACAATCCCCATGGGATAGGCATCTTCCTCACTCTCTACTGTTATTCCCATTAAAGGCTGTTTGTTTCCTAACAATCACAGCTCTGTGAGGTGTAGTACATGGGCTTAGACTTTGCCACCCATCTCCACCCTGAGTTTTCATCTTCTATCAGATTCTCCGATACTGCACATTCTCTGGTAACTTCAGCACTGGCTTACTCTTCTCCCCACCATTTTTCCTGTTGTTATTCTTGATGAGTTCGATACATTATTTCCATTCAACACGTGGGCCTGGTATTTCTTAGATGCTTCAAATCCAACAATGTTGTCCTCCATCCCCCTGTAATAGGGGGAGGAGGAGAATCAATGGGATATGGCCAGGAAGTGTCTGTCTAGATTACTAAATCCAGCTCTCCCTTGAACTAGAGCATGACATCTTCATAGTCCACTAATATTTATGGAGAAATCAACTCTAATAGTCTCTGTATTCACTAATGGCCGACCCTAGTAAAGATAACTGGGTACAAGTTGGTTTTGTTATTGGCTGAGGGACAAGATACCCTGGTGAGAAGTATCACTGAAAAAAATTGATAGCAGCCTTCATAAATGTCATCATAAAATGCCATTCAAAACAAATATAAAAAGTTACTGGCATCTTGAGTGCTTCAAATTATATTACCAGATTAAATAGAAGGTACAATGACATGTTCTCTGTGAAAGAACAAAATAATTAGCCAAAGCTATTTAACCATTAACTAAATATATGAAAAAAGATCCTATTAATCTATTAACCACACCAGAATGTGTTTTTTTGTGGTCAAAACACATCCATATACCCCAGCACAGTGGGTCCTTTTCATACATGTGGGCATTCTGTACAATCATCAAAGTTGTCAGTGAGCATTTAAATCAGCAGAGGTTAAGAAGGGACAGATTAGTAAGAAATTGTGGCAATGTGCCTTTTTATGGAGACGTTGATAGAATCTTAAGTTTTCCAAAGAATAAGTGAATACCCAGAAGACAAGTTCAGATATGCCAAGGCATCTCAAGACAAAGGCTGAATACTGATCTTGGGTGTTGGTGTCTCTTTGGTAACTATGGTGAAGTTGGATGAGCTTTAAACACTATGTGTTGGAAATTCCCTGAGAATGAATCAGTGATGAATCCCTTGCCTTTGGTGAAATCTGGGCTGAAATATTTCAAAGTCAGAATTGGAAATCCATGCTTCAAGACTTCAGTAATAAAATTTCAGCTAGAGTTGATGAAAAGAAAGAACAATCCCTAGCCTCTCATTTCAAAAAAAAAAAAAAAAAAAAAAAGGAAGAAACATAGGTATATAGGTACCATGCAACAGATATAAAGGCCAGTATGTCTCAAGAGCAAACCAGATTTCCTAAGAGAATTGAATGTGCTAGTAGCAGATGGGTTCTGTTTCAGTTTATTCTCACTTAGCCATGTCTGGGAATAGTTAAGTTGCACAACTTTGTGGACAAAGTGCTGCAGAAAATAAAAATATATTTGTTGCCATTTAAGAGAAAGATATGAACAAGCATAAAGTGATCTTTATAGACAGTAATGATACTTGTGATGTTAGCATCTAAAATTGTATGCAGAATTAATTACTTTAGATAAGGTAGCAGGTATCCAAGCTCCAAAAGATACTTTTGCATGGTTGAAGAAGGGATCATGCAGAAGGACTACATATGTATGCCTGGTATGCACATATGCATGTGTGTGTGGTGGAGCGAAATGGCAAGGTGGCATGCAAAGAGAAGTACTATTGGCCAAACAGGAGCTGAAAAGAAAAAAAGTCAACTTATTCTGGGTATGTGTCAGAGAAAACTGCTACTCCCACTATGACAGAAATAATTTCAGACTGAGGGAAAAAGGCCTTATGGCCTGCTAGTAGGAAGAATGAATCTACCATTATTCCCCATTTTCTTCCTGTCTGATGATATGTTTTCATGAAAAAATTCTTTAAATATTTTTTACATATAAAGATACCAAACAGTTGCAACTCAAGTATAAAGGAAGGTGTCTCAGATCCAGCTGAATAGAAAATAAGGTTCTCCCAAATTTTAATTAAAATTACACGTTCCCTTTCTTTAAAAAGGAAAAAAAAACTTCTGCGTGACCAAAAACAACTTAAAAGTTCTGATTATTTGAAGTTTCATAAACCTTATCTTTTCTCCATAATGAAAAGTCTAGTTTCTGTTTGGTCCTGTCAGAGGCAGCCTTTATTTTCATTTGGGTAATTTTTATCCTTGGAGACATCGCCCCCTGCTGTAATATGTGCTTAGTTGCAGAAGCATTTTTCACTCAAAAAGGATATGATCAAAATGATGCAATGATTATTAAAGTGAAAGAAACTTTATTTTGAATAATATATGTATCATTCATTTCATTTAATGTTCATAGTGCATAGCTATGTTTAGAAGTACACAGGGAAAAATAAACATTAGAAATACCTAAGCATGGAAGTGCATAAGTGAAGACATTTGATATATCCATGGATAGGCTTA
>NW_016107405.1:4319420-4363815 GCF_001604975.1 Cebus imitator | reverse complement strand
AAAAAAAAAAAAAAAAAAAAAAAAAACATGGCAGGTAAGTGCAATCAGTATAAATCATAGTTTCCTGGCTACAAAAACTACATATTCTTTGGATTAAAAGCAAACAGGTGGCTTGGCTTTTATGTCCAACCCAGAAATCATCTATAGAAGTAAAAAGTGTATAGTCCAGGAACAGTGGCTCCCACGCCTGTAATCCCAGCACTAAGGGAAGCCGAGGTGAGCAGATCATCTGAGGTCAGGAGTTCAAGACCAGCCTGGCCAACATGGTGAAACCCTATCTCTTACTAGAAATACAAAAATTAGCTGGTGTGGTGGTATGCGCCTGTAATCCCAGCTATTAGGGAGGCTGAGGCAGGAAAATTGTTCCAAATAAAAAAAGTAGAAGTAAAAAGTGTGGATACTGTTATACCACATGTGATACTAAAATATTCAAGGCCACAGATGGAAGTCACCAGCTTACAAAGAGAATACTGAGAGGTAGTAGGATACATAAAAAAATAGAGAAATGCAATAAAGGAAATGCCACCTCTGTTTAAATCAGAAAAGAGTAAATGCATAGGCATTAAAACGGCAGCTCTACATACTACACTGCATTTCTCTTTGTCAGGAAGAATTCATTGTGTATGATTACAAAGGTCAGTGAATAAGATGAGGCAATAAATGTAGGGCCTTGGTATCAGGGCAAATTTCATTTCCTTTTCATTTTACACATGAGGGAAAAAAGGAGCATAGAACCAGAAATGGTCATCTTTCCATTCACTACACTAACTTTTAAGTTTTTGGCACAAATGGAATAGAGACATGAAGTTTAATTAGATCTAAGCTTCCAAATAAATGATTTCACATTTGAAAAGCTACGGAAAGACAAAATTCTTTACTATTTAACAAATAAAATGCTTAAAGCAAGTTTAAAAGTTGAGGCAGAAAAAAAAATTGATTTAAAAATGGCAAAAAAAATTTAAAATCTCTTGGTTTCCTTTACAGTTTTTTTTTTTTTTGCCTTTTATTTTTTTTCAAAATGCATTTTACAGTAGAAATGCAGACCACTTTGGATAGCTATGGCTCAATACTGCTGGATGCCCTCCTCCTAAGACATCATCTTCTTACATTCTACTGAACAGAAAACCATCCCTTCTACTGGCATGAACTTCTGCCCAATGAGGCATTTGCTGCAGCAGGAGCACAGAAAGCACTCTGTGGATGCATGCCAGCTGAAATTGTTATACGTCACCCGCTGCACTTCTGGGTCGATGGCATTGTGGCATCCTTGACACACCTATTAAGAAATAAGAGAAGAGGATAAGAGATCAAGCTGTAATGGTAACATTTTCATCTTAGGACAAACTGAACACATTTCTTTAGATAATAAATTAAAACTTAGAATGACAACCTCAGAAATACATGATGTGGGGTGGCCTTCTAGCTAACCTTTTTGGCCAACTGTTAATGGAGGTCAGTATGTTGAGCAGCCTGAGAAATAACAGATGAAGGCCAACCAGGTGATTTGATGCATGTAAGAAAACTTCATGGCATTCAAGACAGAAAAGTCTTGATGGCAAGTTCCAAAGCTGTTTGCTTAGTTTTGATATATTTTATTAGATTGCACATTTGTAATGACACAGTTTATGAGATGATTTTTCCTTGTTCATTAAAGGTTTGAAGTGTTAATTTTACCTGTCTTACCTATGACATGAGATTATTAACACCACTAATTTCTAGACAGTAGTAAATTAAAATCATGTTCAAAGTAATTAAGGACTCAATTAAAAATACTGACAGTGTTTGAGAATAATGAATTTGTACTAAAAATATAATGTAGTTAATTGGCTTCTAATTCTGTCATAAGATCAGTCATAATTTATGTGTAATCTAATATTGTACAACATTCTTACAATCCCTGTGCCATTCAGTATGTGTTATGGATGAATATATATATGACATATAAACACATATACACATACACAAACATACATACATTTACACCACAAAATTTTCTTATTCAAACATGTATATGAGGAAAGTGAATAACCTATGTTATAACAGAAAACCAGTTTGGACCTCTAAAACACTGGATAGTCATGCCTTCTTGTGTATACAGGTTCTGAATAAATATGACTATCTTAGAGTTTTTAAATATTTCCTGACAAGTGAAGAAGCTAACAAGACTGTCTGGTATTAATAGTGACTAATCTTAAGCACTCGTGGTCTCTTAATGTGATTGTCAGGAATTCTAAGGGATAAGGGGCAGGAGCAGGTGGGTGGAGGTCATTTAGCTTGAGCCTTCTTACTTTAAAAGACTTCAAAATATGGCTGCTACTCACTGGGTAATTGGTTTAGGCAGTGAAGTGAGGCCTGGTTATATATGTCCATTTGAGACCTGCGTATTTTTTTAGTTACATTGCTTCTGATTGCAGAGATTACAGCTCTGTAATCTATAAATTAGGTCAACCCCATCTTCCCTGAGATACAAGGAAAATACTTTCTTTGTATAATCAATACAGTATTCCTGAATACAACAAAAATGAATGTCACAATTACAAGCACATTTCTATTGTGCAGCTGCACCATGCAAGCAATTGCTTTTTGTATATATTTATTTTTATAGCTTTATAATTCATTTAGAATGTTATTTTATTGTTTTCTACATTACGTATTAATCTTTCCATTTTAAAATTTATGATCAACATATAATTATACATATTTATGGGTGTACTATGTGATGTTTCAATACATGTATACATAGTGTAATGATCAAAACAGGGTAATTAGGATATTCCTCTCAAACATGATTTCCTTGTGATAAGAACATTCAATCTTTTAATATTTCTTGTTTGTATAAGAAGTATTTTAAATGTGTTTTTGTAAAATACTGTGTGTTTTATTCCTTTGCTTTTAGACCATGATCTATCTTCTTTTTCTCAGACTGTAATAGTATTTGTGGACCTTTTTATAATTGCCCAAAATACATATTTTCAGTTGCAATTTACAAAAAAGAGATAACAAATGTTTGATTACACATGAAATTAAGAAGATTCTTTAGGTAAAAAAGTAATTAGTACACATAAATGTTATAGAGAATTAAGGTTTGTGGTTTCATAAAATTTCATTTTACTAATAATTTGATTACCATTCATTCAAATTCTGGCATGTAATCACAGGTCAAATCTACTGATCCCTAATTCTTAAAAATCTAAAATTGGCCCAGGCTGTGCCAAGGGCCTGGGGACTGCAGAACCCTTCAAGCAGGTGATGTGCTTCACCACTTCCTGCCTGCCGTTTGATTTTCCTGTGTTCCTAAACCTTTACTATTTCAAAGAATTATTATTTCCTTTAATCCCTCTGTTTTTCTTTGTATATAAGAACGTAAAAGAGCTAATTATACCTGTTGTAATGACCTCCCTGGCAGGAAAGGATATTCTGGGAAATCTGATGGATGTGAATTCTGGGAGTAACCATGGAGCTCCAGCGACCACACAGAGACAAAGTAGGTGTACTTCCCATTTTTTTCCTTCCAGGTAATTTATTATTTTTTTTCAGAAAGGTTGTTTGGAGTTGAACACTTGATTTCAGGTCTAAAAACAATTTGTTTTTTTTTTTTTCTTTATCTTTTTTAAGATTAAAAAATCTAAGTAGTTCAATGCCCTGAACTAAATAATCTTCTCCAAATTTTATATAATGCAGCATGCTGCGTGGGTAGCTCTCTGCTGGTAGCTGGAATTTGTTCAGACAATGGATAGGTATGCTCATTTTAATATTAAGCAAAGGCCATTGATATAACCTATTGAGAAAATAAACCTAAAAGAAATGATGCTATGTTATAAAATGAAATAATTTGAAAATTCTTTTAATTAAAAAAATCATATCTCTGGGTATTCCCTGTCATTGATTAGAAACAATGTAATACAGAAAAGCTTGCAACAGCTTTTTTTTAAAAAAAAAAAAAAAAAAAAAAGCAGTTTCACCTGTTTCAGTTTATTTTTATTGAGCACCTACTATGTTGTCCTTGTGTTGGGAACAGAACAGAAAAGGTAGATTAAAAAAAAAAAATCACAGCCCTGATAAGAGTTACATTCTAGTCCTTCAGACTAAGGTCAGACAGCAGACAAAAAACGTATACATTATAATACCCTTAGTCTGTAGAAAAACTGTTGGAATAATATTCGTTGAAGCAGTTTTTAGTTAAATAACGTGTCCGGCTACATGATGATTTAACATCTTGTTCCCCAGGTAAAAGGAAGGCCCATGGTAGCCCCAAAGCAAATGAGAAATATTAAGAACACAAGTTAGTCACTCAAACATTTTCTAAGTGCAGACACCGAAGATAAAGAAATAATAAGTCACACTCTGCCCTCCAGCTGCTTACAGTCTAGTGAAGGAGACAGATGAATGAAATTCTCTCACACACACACCATTGGGAACACAGAGAGCCTAGAGACAAAGGTGGAGTTTGGGTATAGGGAATCAGGAAAGATGTTCTGAAAAAAAGTTAAACCTAAACTGAGTCTAAAGCAATAAATGTGCAGGCACAGTCGGGTAAAACAGGGAAAAGTAGGGTGTATTAGAAAAACTATTAAGAGTGAGCAAAAGACAAAGAATAGTGTGTGAATTAGAAACTGCTGGTTAACATGTGGAAATGTATGATTTGGGCTGGACAAATCGTAGATGTGACAGGATAGGCACAAAGGGGCCAGATCTATTAAAAGCTTAGTAATTTGCATTTTAGGAAGATCATTTTCTATCATTATGGTGGGTAGCTTTTGAGCAAGATGAATGAAAATGGAGGAATGAAATTTGAGGCCACTGCAATAGTCAAAATGACAAAAAATAAAGGTCTGAAGTCGAATGGTTGTAATTATGAGAATGTGAAATACATTGATGAGGCACAATTGATAGAAAATGAATAACTGTATCTAGAAAGGCTGAAAATTGGCAGAGACATCAAAACGTTATCCTGTCTTCACAGTACCACATTCTTAGAACCAGATAAACTATATGTAATTTTATTCCTTAGCCAGGAGTCTCTTTCACTGAACAGCTCAATGGATCATTAACTAGTATCTGTTTTGCTACATATAAAGAAGTAAAAGTATATTTGAATACTCTTGGGGCTTACACACTTTACCATCTATGGTCAGCCTTTTACCCTTTATCTACATTACTATCACTTGGCCATTATGCAATAGCAGTTCTGCATAAGTGGAGTAAATGCAAGAAAAAAATATACTCTCACAAGGGAATGTCTGGCCCACACAAAAATCTAAATATGCAGGTTAAAATTTGTTATGCCAAATCAATTCAATAAGGGTTTAAGAAATAAGCATCTTACAATCTCCAGGTAGCAAAAACAAAAGTCCAGTGGGTGGGCCAGTAACATGAACAGAAACTATCAATCATATTCCAATAGAGCTAAAGAGTATCGATAACCCCTAGACACCTTTATTGAAATGGAATTTGATCACTAACTATGAGAATAAAACAATCACATTCCCATTAAGAATTTTTTTAAGTGAGGATTTTATTATTAAGCAGTACCTATAATTGGTACTGTAAACTCCACAGGTAGAAATCTTGAGGTGGCTCATAGTATATGTACTGGTTTTGAATTGCCTTGATTTTAACACCCTGTGGTAGGAATCATTTGCTTTCTACTTAGGAGGAGTGCTTTCTGTTTCCCATCTGTAAGAGGATTTAAGAAAAGCATAAACTCAAGTCCTAAAGCAAGCTGAGGCAACCATATCCTTAGAACACCTCTCACCACAGCGTGATTCTTCACATAGCAGGGCTTGCACACGGGCTTGTCATTGACCATCACGTATATTTCCCCAGCTAGGATGCTGTCACAGTCAAAGCAGCAGAAGTGTTTCAGGTGCCAATTCTGGTTTTCTGCCTGGGTATACTCATTGCTGAATATCAGCTAGGAAGAAAATTAAAGATGGTTTTTTAAAAACATAATAAGAGATATAGGTCAATAACAACATACTTTCTCAGGGTCTGAAGTTTGATAACCTAAAGCTTGAACTTACGCTATCACTTAGTTTCATCTAATCAATCTTTTACATTTATAGTCTTTCATTTGTCAACCCCATTAACACAGACACTCAGAATGAATGATATCAAAAGTTTCTTTTTTAAAACTTCTTTTGATGTAAACAGATCAATTGCTGTTTGGTTACTTCTTGTTGCCTTCTAGGTAAAGGGACTATATGAGGGTCTAACAGGGCACCAGCAGGCAGGTAGTCCCATAGAACATACCTCGTCACAGCCAGCACATCGGGGTTTCTCGCTGTCACAGTAATGTCTGCCACAGTATAGCTTCTCATTCTTCCAGAAATAAATCATGTCAACCAGGAGTTCCTGGCAGACGCTGCAGACAAAACAGGCTGGGTGCCACAGTTTATCGTAGCCGGCCCTTTCGGCATAGATGGCAGGGTCGCCTTCCTTCATACTCAGTTTGCAACAATAGCAGGACTGAAAGGGAAGCCATCCAGAACAAGCTCGTCATTAGAAGACTGCCATTTCTTATCATTGGCTACAGTAGAAATTCAGAGAAACAACTTTGAAGAGATATAATTTCTCCTGAAGTTGCAAATTTGTTGATGTAGACAATAAAGTATTAATTCTTCTGTGAAACAGAATCTCAGCTTTCGCCAGACTGTTCAAATCTATTCATTCACCCTATGTGTAATAGGATATTGTTTCCTAAATTAAAAGTCGCTTATGGAAAAAGGATAATAGTAATTTTCAGCTCAATTTTAAGTAGATTCTCTAAAAAGATTACCTTGGAGCTTATTAGTGCTCTTTTTTTGCAACTCAGCTTTACTGGTGCTAACTGGAGCTATAAGGGATATATTACAGCGGGTTTAGTTCTTACGTCTCTGTGTCATAATTCCTCCTACCTTCAAGTCATTAGCAAAATACTTCAATTTTTCCCTTTAGAAGAGACTTAAAAAAAAGCTTCACTATACAGCCACATAAATTTAAGTTTGAATTTTAGGCATATTCTCACAAGCAAAACTGAAGTAACCTAAGCATATATTCTTATTTATAGGTAGAGATAAGCAATTAACTCCAAGGTTATGTTTAGAAACAGACTCTAGAATAATATGCAATCTTTGATCAGCATGCCAATACCAACTACTATCTGTACATAAAACTCACAATTGGCCAGTGCAGTGGCTCACTCCTGTAATACCAACACTTTGGGAGGCTGAGGTGGGCAGAACACAAGGTCAGGAGATCGAGACCATCCTGGCTCCTGGCTAACATGGTGAAACCCCATCTCTATTAAAAACATAAAAAATTCCCTGCATGGTGGCACACACCTATAGTCCCAGCTACTTGGGAGGCTGAGGCAGGAGAATACTTGAACCCGGAAGCAGAGGCTGCAGTGAGGCAAGATCACACCACTGCACTCTAGCCTGCGTGACAGAGTGAGACTCCATCTCAAAACAGAAACAAAACTCTCACAATTATCCTTGACAATAGATACACAGAAAATTCGGATTTAGAAGTTTCAAACATGATGACCCTCTATGGGAAGTCTAAACTGAATCTTAATTCCATTTATTTCTCACACCTATTCCCTTTTGGAAACTCAGAGGAATGGTCCCCAGAAAAGTTCAAAGAAAGGGAAAAAAAAAAAAACCCTGTAAAATATACAAATCGGGCCAACAGTGTGACCACTCTACTTACATATTGAGTACTTTTGTGCTCAGCAGATTTGTCCTCCATGGCCCCTGCTGCTGGTGGGGTGCTTCTATCCCCTCCAGGGATGTACATTTGTTTGGGGCCTTGGGCATCCATCTCACAGGGAAGTTTGACATCTCCTACTCCCAGAGCCTCACTCTTATATTTCTTCACAAACTGCTCCATCTCCTTCACCTCTCTGGGAGACAACTCATGGCACTTTGAAGGGTCCTGATCATGTGCAGGGAGCTGCTTTGCCAGCTGCTTCTTCCGGTACTGTGCCCCCTCTGAGCCCGCCACTGGCTGCTTTTCCTTAGGTAGCATCTGCATGTACTGCCTGGCCTGAACCACAAGGAGGCCAATGTTAACTGGGAGAAGGATTGGCCATTAGGCAGTATGACATGTTATAACACACATCAGAAGCAAGTTACTTAAGAAAGAAGTGGGTTCCATCCAATAACAGCAACTCAGCCTCACAGCATATTCACAAGTTAAAGCTCAAAAATGGTATACTGAATAGATTTAGTTGGGCAAAAAGTGACACTATTTCTCCATGAAATTATACATTTTTTCAGTTTGTAAGATCTGGGTTACTACTGTTTACTTAAGGTAAATAAACAAATGTACAATTGAAAAAGAACACAAACTTTTAGGCAGACATGTTTGGAATGGTCTATAGGACCAGGAGCATTTTTATCACATAAAAAATGATACCACAAAATTCACTTTAATGATTTAACTAACTTTAAAAGATTTGCAAATGTTTCATCTAGTTGTTATAAAACTGAGATCTTTTTGGTCTAATACAGTATTAATAAAGGAAATAAAAAAAATAAAAATAGATAAAGTTGAATATTTTTTTCAGGTCTACACGGACAAAAATTCTTACCATCTTAAGAGAAATCCTCTCAAGAGTAAGCTAGAAGAATTACTAGATTGATATAAGCCATGTGATTTACATCTAATTATTAAGAATGTTAGACTACTCCCTCAAAAAGGTAAACATAGCTAGGGAGTTGGAAAAAAATTTATAAAGTATCCTAGTCTTATATTCAAAAGACTAGAATGGGAATCAGAAGTCAAAGTAATGAGAACCCCAGAAGAATAACAGATCTGGAATGTGTGGAGTTGATCAGGTCACCAAAGAAACTGCCCCAAATAAACAGTCCAGGAACTTCAATAAGGGAACTCTCTGTCCCGATATTATTTACCAATGCCTGATTGTGGACAGGAGGAGCCCACTCATAGGTAACTGTATTGATGGAGACATTCTTCTTGGCAGCAACTGGATTGGTCAATATCATAACATTGCGTTTATACATGGGAATTCCATCTGACTTTAGTTTTGCAATCAGGGTTGTATACTTGGTGTCTTCAAAAAGTTTTCCCACTTTTCGATCCTCTTCATTGCTCAAGAGGACATCATGCTCTTCTTGGCCACATTTGCAGTTACGACATATTTTTCTATGATTTTGAAAATAAGTAGAAAATGATTATACCTAATTGATATTTATGGTGATACATTTATAGTTCATAAAATAAAGCATATTCTATATCGTGGTATGCAAACGCAAGTCCTTTTTTAGGAGGGAGAATAATTATCTATAAATTTAAGCAAGAAGGAAACAAAAACACAACTTTGCTTGATAAGGCTTTTAAAAGTTAGGTTGTAAAAACTGACAAGTGGGACCCAATTAAACTAAAAAGCTTCTGCGAAGTAAAGGAAACTGGCAACAGGGCAAACAGACAACCTACAGAATGGAAGAAAATATTTACAAACCCTGCATCCAACAAAGGTCTAATATTTAGAATCGATAAGGAACAATTCAACAAGCAAAAAAATAAAACATTAAAAATGGGCAAAGGATATGAATAGACACTTCTCAAAAGAAGACGTACATATGGCCAACAAATATATGAAAACATGCTCAATATCACAAATCATTAAGGAATGCAAATCAAAACCATTATGAGATGCCATCTCCTATCAGTCAGAATAGCTATTACTAAAAAGTCAAAAAATAACAGATGTTGCAGAGAAAAGGGAATGCTTATACACTGTTGATGAGGATGTAAATTAGTTTAGCCACTGTGGAAAGCAGTTTGGAGATTTCTCAAAGAACTTAGCACTCAACCCATTCAACCCAGGAACCCCAGAGGAAAATGCATTATTCTACCAAAAAGACAGTGCCCTCCTATGTTTATCACAGTACTATTCACAAAAGATGTGGTGGAATCATCCTAGACGGACATCAATGGTAGACTGGATAAAGAAACTCTGATACATATTTGCCATGGAATACTATGCAGACATACAAAAGAATGAAATCATGTCCTTTGAAACAAAATGGATGCAGCTGGAAGCCATTATCTTAAGGGAATTAATACAGGAACAGAAAACCAAATACCACATATTCTCACTTGTAGGTGGGAGCTAAATATTGAGTATACATGGACACAAAGATGGGAATGATAGACACTTGGGATTATTAGAGTGAGAAAGATGAGAGGGAGCAAGGTTTGAAAAGCTAACTATCAGGTACTATGGTCACTACCTAGGTGATGGAATCATTTGTACCCCAAACCTCAGTAACATGCAATTTCCCCATGTAAAAAAAACCTGCACTGCACATGTACATCTGAACCTAAAATGGAAGTTGAAAGAAAAAGGAAAGCAACAGAATTATCAGCCTACAGAGTCACTAATAATGTGTTTTTGGAAATTACTAATTTTGTGATTTAGATGGTACCATAAGGTTTCAACTTAATTTTCAAAGTAACTATTTTAACAAATTCAGTGTGTTTTGTAAACTAAACATGCATCTGCATTTCTGATATGATCATGAGAAGCAATTATTCATTTGATTATCAAACCTAACCAAGATTGTTTCAATTATTACACTGAAAGAATTGTTGATGGCCCCAATAATAGACATCTTCAATTGTACCATTAAAAAAAAAAAAAAAAGACTGATTTAAAAGTGTACACTTAAAGGGACATGTCTGAGTGTAACCCCATCTGATATTCCTTATGCTGTCACCAAAAAGCAATTAAATAAAATAGAGAAAAGGAAATAAACCCACAAAAATTATATGCAAGTTTTCTTAGAGAAGAGGCTTCATATTTTATTGCATGTTAACATTTTATAGCCATTATCCAAGGGTTTTTGTTTGTTTAGTGAGAGATAGGGAAACTTTTCCCATCAAAGACTATGATCCTAGATTTAGGTTTACAGCCTTTCTCATTTTTTCTCAAATTATTTTGCTGTCCATTTTCTTCCCTTTGTTTTTTCTTTCTCTTTCCTTCTCTTATTTCTTCAAACACTTACTGCCACCTGCCATGTTCTCTCTGCCATCATGGTGTTTCTTCTAGTTTAAGGACAACATCGTCCTCTTCACTCTGGTCTGGCACACAGACATTCATTTATTTATGCAACATGCATGAGTGCCCATGTGCCAATCAATGTATTTAACACTAGGACATAGAGCTAAAAAAAAAAAAAAATGGGCCTAGTCTCTTACTTCTAGAACTTACAGTCTGGTGGGAAACAGACATTAAACAATCACATACACACGCGTGCGTACACAAACACACACAATTTCATTTGTGATAGGAAAGTAGGGTAGAGCGTGCCTTGAAAGGGTGTAATTTTGATTTCAAACTAGTGAAGAAAGGACTCCATAAGAAGGTGACGTTTAGGTTGAGATCTGGACAATGTATAAAACATAGGTGTAAACTGTGTATGTGGGTTTCATTATCTGGGAAGGAGAAAGGAAGGGAAAGAAAAATCTCTAGTTAGTATCTGGGTATAAAGAGAAGTACCTACAGTGGTCCTGAATTAGAAAATAAATTGTCCCCTTAGGTCTCATAACCAGGGCAGGTTGGTATGACAGTAGTGAGATGAGTAAATGGGACAGTGACAAGGCTGGAGAGGTAGGGAGGCAGGAAGTCATGCAGGGACTCATAGAACACATTAGGAAATTTGGCCTTCATCATAAGGGCAATCAGGAGCCAGCAAAGGATTTTTGGTAATGGAATAACATGATCATATCTGTAATTTTAAATATTACAGTATCTGCCATGTGGTAAATGGATTAGAGGCAAAACAGAACTGGAAACAGGGAGACAGGTTAACATGTTAATTATGCATCCAGTTTACAATGGCATGGTTCTAAATCAGGATACTGCCACTACTTCACAAATGAAATTTACATCTTGGAGGGTTATTGTTGTGGTCCAGGTGAAATATGTTATGGCTTGGATCAGAGTATCCAACAGTGGAGATGAAAAGAAAGGAGGAAATTTGAGGTCTCCTTGGACAAAAACGGACTTTGTGGTGTATTTGGATATAGTGACGGTAAAGGGAAGGCTCAGTGATACCATTTGGCTGTGACCTCACACAAATATCATCTTGAATTGTAGTTTCCATAATCCCCATGTGTCATGGGAGGGATGTGGTAGGAGATAACTGAATCGTGAGGGCTGTTACCCTCATGCTGTTCTCATGATAGTGAGTTCTCACGATATCTCATAGTTTTATAAGCGAATTTTTTCCCCTTTTGCTCAGCACTTCTCCTTGCTGCCACAATGTGAACAGCATGTTTGCTTCCCCTTCTGCCATGTTTGTAAGTTTCCTGAGGCCTCCCCAGCCATGCTGAATTGTCAGTCAATTAAATCTCTTTCTTTATAAATTATCCAGTCTCAGATATGTCTTTATTAGCACTGTGAGAATGGACTAATAAATACAATAAATTGGTACTGCAAAGAGTGGGGATACCTGAAAATGTGGAAGCGACTTTGGAACTGGGTAACAGGCAGAGATTGAAACATTCTGGAGGGCTAAGACGACAGGTCCATGTGGGAAAGTTTGGAACTTCCTAGAGACTTTTTGAATGGCTTTTACCAAAATACTGACAGTGATATGTGTAAGGTCTTTTAGACTGACAGCATCATGGATGCCATGGTGCCCCCTCCCCTCACCCCCCATCATGACCTGCATGTACACCTCTGGATGGCCTCCCGGAATTAGAAAATCTGAAGTAACTGGAAGACTATGAAAAAAGGAAGGATGATCAACCCCTGAGGCACCTAACTTGAGACATTCTTCTATTGTTCCATATTCCAGCCTCATTTGACAAGGCAATTGGACTTTGTAATCGACCTTGGTCAACCTGTGACTCCAGACCCTATGACCCCCTCCCAGTTTCCAAAATATGCCCTATACTATAACTTCTGTAACTTTCCACTGCCAACCCCAAACCTATAAAACCAACTCCTATCCCACCACCCTCCTCTGACTCTCTTTTTGGACTCAGCCTGCCTGCATTTGGTGAATAAACAGCCATGTTGCTCACACAAAGCCTGTTTGGGGGTCTCTTCAGTCAGAGTGCATATTTTAACATTTGGTGCTAGAAAACCAGGACCAGGGTATTCCTCTGGGGAGACCAGCCCCTGTCCTCACTCCCCCTCTAGGAAAAGACTCACCTTTTGAGACCTCAACACAATAGACCAGCAGCTCACACTTAGCATGCTCAAAAGCTCTCTCCCCACCTTCAGATTGAGTAGGCAGACTCTCTCTTCCTCTTTCTCTCTCTTTTCCTTCAGAGAAGAGGAGACAAGTCTCTCCCTCTTTCTCTCTTTTCTTTTAAATCTTTCTCCTTCCAGTACAGACAAAGACGACACTCTGTATCCATGTAGAGACAGAAGAGACAAGTCTCTCCCTCTCGCTCAAAGACTCAGGCATCAGTCACGGACTCAGGAAGACAGTCTTCCCTTCGTGTCTGGTCAACAGCAGGGATGCCTGCCTTGATCATTCACTCATGTTACAGCCAGGAATCATCAGGGATGCCTACTGAAAACCCTGGTAGCTGCTCGCTCCTTCTAGTCTCTACTCCTTTCCTTAAAACTTATCTCCTTATTCCACCCTCTATTCTCAGTCTTCACCTCTAGTCTGAATCCCAAAAACCTAAAACCTCTTCAACTGTCACCTAATATGAAACCTAAACATCTTTTTTTTTTTTTTCCTGTGACATGGCCTGGCCCCAATATAAATTAGACAATGGTTCTAAATGGCCAGAAAATGGCACTTTCGATTTTTCTATTCTGTTAGACCTAAACAATTTTTCTCAACAAATGGGCAAATGGTCTAAGGTACCTGACATCCAGGCATTTTTTTTTAACACTCCATTCCCTCCCTAATCTCTGCTCTCAATGCAACCTTTCCCAAATTTTTCTTCTATCCCTTCCATCTGCCCCTCCTGCCTCTGCCGGTGACCCAGAATCCTCCTTGTCCACTGACCCTTCCAACCTTTCTCCTCCTTGCCTGTCTGAACCAGACCCTAATCCAGGCCCTAACCTCCCCCTGCCCCCCCCCCTCAAATCCACCTCCTTATGCCCCTTCTGTCACCTCCCCACCTCATACTTAGCCGGGTTTACAGTTTAGATCTGTGGCTAACTCCTCAGCCCTTGCCCAACATTTCCCCCTTTGAGAGGTGGCTGCAGCCGAAGGCACAGTTAGGGTGCACATTCCATTCCTTTCTCTTTATTCAACCTTCCCAAAATCAGCCAACGGTTAGGCTCCTTTTCATCAGATCCTACTAAATATATACAAGAGTTCTAATACTTAACCTAGTCCTATAATCTCACCTGGAGTGACTTGTCATCTTCTCTTACCCATGAAGAATGCTTAATGTGCATTTTATCACCCAATCAGCCCGACATTAAAAAAGCTACAGAAATTAAAATCTGGCCCTCAAACCCCACAACAGGGATTAATCAATCTCACCTTCAAGGTGTTGAATAATAGGGAAAAAGCTGCCCTGAGGCAGTGCATCTCAGAACTACAGATGCTTGCCTCTGCCACAAGACAAACCCCAGCCACACTACCGCAGCCACACCACCGGCTCACAAAGACTTCAAAGCACCCAGACTGCAGCGTCCAGCCGCCCCCTCCTGGACCTTACTTCAAGTATCAGAAACCTGGCCACTTGGCCAAGGAATGCCCGCAGTCCGGATTCCTCCTAAGCCCTGCACTGACTGGGGGGGCCCTCATGGAAAGTGGGACTGTCTGACTCACGTCACTGCTCCCAGAGTTCCTGGAGCTCCCACCCAAAGCTCTGGGACTGAATCCTTTCCAGATCTCCTTAGCTTAGTGGCTGACTGACACTGTCTGAACATCTTACAGAGTCCCCGTGGACTGTCACATGGACGCTGAGCTGTGGTAACTCTTGCGGTGGAGGGTAAGTCCACCCGCTTCTTAATCAACATGGGGGCCACTCATTCCAGGCTGCCTTCTTTTCAAGGACTTGTCTCCTTGGCCTCCATAACTGTGGTGGGAATTGATGGTAACGTTCCAGGCCTCTCAAAACTCCCCAAGTCTGACCTCAATTTAGCCAGCACTCCTTTCCACATTCTTTTCTAATCATCCCTGCTTGTCCAGTTCCCGTTAGGCTGAGATATCCTAGCAAAATTGTCTGCCTCCTTACCTATTCCTGGGCAACAGCCACACCTCATTGCCACCCTCTTCCCTCAATCCCTACCTCCCTCAATAGCTCCCCTTATGTCCCTCTACCTTAACCATAGTGTGCAGGACACCACCTCCCCATCCCTTGCTACAAGTCAGTAACCCCTCCTCATCCCATTAAAACCTAACCACCCTTATCCTGCCCAATGCCAGTACCCCATCCTAGCACAAGACTTAAAAGGCCTAAAGCCTGTTATTACTTGCTTACTGCAACATGGCCTTTTAATTCCTATAAACTCTCCTTACAATTCCCCCTATCCTAGCTGTCCCCAAACTAGACAAATTTTACAGACTAGTCCAAGACCTCTGCCTCATCAATTAGATTGTACTTCCCACCCACCTGGTTGTACCATACCCTCCTATCTTCCATACGCCCTCTGCCCCAACTCACTATTCTGTTCTTGACCTCAAAAATACTTTTTTCTTAAGCCCAAATTTCTTCTCCATCTGATATAATCCTTCACAAGCATACACATGCACTCCTTGCCAACTGTATCCAGTTAATTTCCCAAACCCCAGCCCCATCCACTAAACAAGCTTCTCTCCTTCCTAGGCATTGTAGGATACTTTTACCTCTGTATACCAGGTTTTGCCCCCCTAACCAAACCACTTTATCAACTTACAAAAGGAAACTTAGCTGACCCCATAGAACAAAAATCCTTCCCCCATTCTTCCTTCTGTTTTCTAAAAAAGGCCTTAGAGATTGCTTCTACTTTAGCACTCCCCAACTCCTCTCAACGCTTCCCTTTCTACATAGCAGAAATAAAAGGCTTGTGTTGTTGGAATTCTTCCACAGGAGCCAAGCCCACAGCCTATAGCCTTTTTATCCAAACAACTTAACCTCACAGTCCTGGACTAGCCCTCACGCCTATGTGCGGTAGCAGCTGCTGCCCTGATACTCTTAGAATCCCTCAAAATCACAGGCTATGCCCCACTTACCCTCTATAGCTTTTACAGCCTTCAAAGTTGAGTTTCCTCTTCACATCTCATGCACTTACTTTCAGCCCCTCACCTTCTCCAGCTTTAAGCACTCTTTATTGAAACCCCATAGTAACCATTGCTCCTGGACCTGACCTCAGCCCAGCCTCTCACTTAATACCCAACACAAAACCAGAACCCCATGACTGTACCTCCATATAGTATCCTCCCATTTCCCCATATTTCTCTTTTTTCCTATACCAGACCCAGACCACACAAGGTTTATCAATGGCAGTTCCTCCAAGCCCAGTCAGCTGGCACTGGCCAAAGCTGGCTATGCTGTTGTATCCCCCTCATCCATTATCAAGGCTGCCACACTCCCCTCTTCTACCACTTCTCAGAAGGCTGAACTGATTGCCTTAATTCATGCTCTTACTCTTGGCAAAGGAATACACATTAATTGTCTATACTGATTCTAAATACACCTTCCACATCCTATACCATCATGCTGCCATATAGGCAGAAAGAGGTTTTCTCACTGCACAAGGATCCTCTATTATCAATACCCCTTAATAAAGGCCCTCCTATGGGCCACTCTCCTCTCAGCCGAGGCTAGAGTTATTCACTGCAGAGGACTCCGGATTCGAGCCACTCCTAGAGAGCCCAAAGGGTAGGCCCTTTGAACTCGTATATGGCTGCATCTTTCTGCTTGGGCCTAACCTTATTTCAGACACCAGTCCTCTTGGTGACTATATTCCAGTCCTCCAACAGGTCAGACATGAAATCCGCCAGGCTGCTAATTTCCTCTTATCCACTCCAGGTACCCGGCCATATGAAAAGTGGAAGGTCAGTCCTAATTAAAAGCCTAACCCCTTGGTCTCTGCAACCTCTGTGGACAGGACCCTTCCTGGTCGTCTACAGCACTCCAACTGCTGTCCATCTACAAGACCCTCCCAATGGGTCCATCATTCCAGGATAAAGCTGTGTCCATCACACAATCAGCCTGACTCCTCCACCTCCTCCTGAAAGTCACAGGTACTCTCCCCCACTTCTCTTAAACTCACTGGTATCCCTGAAGTAGCAGAGTAACCCTATATAATAAACCTAACATACCTTTTACTTTCATTAGGCATCTTTTTCCTAATACCACTATTTAATCAGTCTCCCCTACTGCTTCAACCATACCTCAGAAAGTCTCTGTTTCTATTGTTTTCTGTCTAACTGTGCTCAAATTCACTGTACTCATTTACTTTTACATGCGCTGCTTTTGTTAAGTTGCTGGTTTACACTTTTCGTCCAGGCAACTACAGCTGATATTTCATGGTTTTACCCTCAGGCTGCCACCCTTAATTCTCTCTTAAGAGTGGATAGATCATTATCTTCTTCTTACATCTATCTGCCTTCCTACCAACTGGACAGGCACTTGTACCATAGTTTTCCTTACTCCCACAATTCAGCTTACCAATGGACACAAGAGCCTCCCTGTTCCCCTTATGGTCCTGACACAACACAAACAGGTCATTACATTGACCCCCTTACTTATAGGGTTAGGAATTACTACTGCACTCGGCACAAGGATAGCCCGCCTTACCACATCAATTGTCACTTTCTGTAGCCTCTCTAATGATTTCTCTGCTAGCACTGCAGAAGTAATTCAATCACTATCCCTTTTTCAAGCTCAAGTAAATTCCCTAGCTGCAGTGTCCTCCAAAAATGCAGAAGTCTTGATTTACTGGCTGCTAAAAAGGGAGGCCTTTGCCTATTCCTAAATGGAGAATGTTGTTTTTATGTAAACCAGTCGAGCCTTGTACGTGATGCCATCACAGAGCCCAAAAGCTTGCTAATCAGGCAAATGGTTATTCTGGACCTGGCTGGACTGGCTGGACACTCTAACTGGGTGTCATAGCTTCTTCCAATCCTTAGTCCTCTGATACCTATCTTTCTCCTTATTTCAACCCTGTGTTTTCCAATTAGTATCTCAATTCCTAAAAAATCATATATAAGTGGTAATCAGTCAATATGACAACTGCTCCTTCTAACAACCCCACAATATCACCCCTTGCCCTGAGATCTCCCAGCAGTCTAAATACTTTCTCGGAGACGCCCTGAGAAACACTGCCCCATCACCCCTCTGTGCCAGTCTTCCTAATATTCTACTGCCCTCCATTCTTCATTTCTTTTTCCTTTATATTACTAATATAAAAAGGAATGTAAGGCCATTTTGCTGACAGCAACATGGACGGCATGGTGCCCATGACCCACACATACACCTCTGGATAGGCTTCTGGAATTAGAAAATCTGAAGTAATTGGAAGACCATGAAAAGAGATCGAAGGATGATCAACCCCTGCAGTGCCTAACTAACTTGAGACATTCTTCTATTGTTCCTTATTCTGGCCTCATTTGACAAGGCAATCAGACTCTGTAACCAACCTTGGTGAACCTCATGACTCCAGACCCTACAACTCCCTCCCAGTTTGCAAAAACTGCCTTAAATTGTAACTTCTATAACTTTCCACTGCCCTCAAACCTATAAAACCAACTCCTATCCCACCACCCTCCTCTGACTCTTTTTGGACTCAGCCCACCTGCACCTGGGTGAACAAACAGCCATGTTGCTTACACAAAGCCTGTTTGCGGGGGGGAGGTCTCTTCATTCAGAGCATGTGTTTTAACAATATGGATAATGAAGTCCAGGCTGAGGTGGTCTCAGATCGAGATGAAGAACTTCCTGGGAACTTGTCTAAAGGTCACTCTTGCTATTCAAAGAGACTGGTGGCATTTTATTCCTGCCCTAGAGATCTGTAGGCAGGGACAAAACTTTGAGTTTGAGAGAGATGATTTAGGGTATCTGGTGGAAGAAATTTCTAAGTGGCAAAGCATTCAAGAGGTGATGGGGGATAAAAGTTAAAATTTGCAGCCTGACAATGTGATACAAAAGAAAAAGCCATTCTCTGGGGTGGGCTTCAAGCCTGCTGCAGAAATTTCCATAAGTAACAAGGTGCTCGAATGTTAATCACTAAGACAATGGAGAAAATGTCTCCAGGGCATGTCAGAGGGCTTCAGAGCAGCCCCTCCTATCACAGGCCTGGAGGCCTAGGAGGGAAAAATGCTCTCATGGACCAGGCCCAGGGGTTCCTGCTGTGTGCAGTCAGACCTGCTACTCTGCATGCCAGCTTTTTCAGCTCCAGTGGTGGCTAAAAGGGGCCAAGGTGTAGCTTGGCCCATTGCTTGAGAGGATGCAAGCCCCAAGCCTTGGCAGCTTCCATGTGGTGTTGGTCCCGCAGGTATGCAGAAGATAAGAACTAATGTTTGGGAACCTCTGCCTAGATTTCAGAGGATGTATGAAAATGCCTGGATGTCCAGGCAGAATTTGCTCCAGGTGCAGTCCTCATAGAGAACCTCTTCTAGGGTAGTGTGGAAGGGAAATGTGGGGTTGGAGCCCTCACACAGAGTCCCCATGAGGGCAATTCCTAGTGTAGCTGTGAGACGAGGGCCACCATCCTCTAGGCCCCAGAATGGTAGATCCAAGGACAGCTGCAGGCACTCAACACCAGCCTGTGATAGCAGCCAGGAGGGGGGCTGTACCCTGCAAAGCACAGGGGCAGAGCTGCCCAAGGCCATGGGAGCCTACCTTTTTTATATCAGCACACCCTGGATGTGAAACATGGAGTCAAAGGAGATCATTTTGGAACTTTAAGGTTTATGACTGCCCTACTGGATTTTAGACTCACATAGGGCCTATAGCCCCATTCTTTTGGCCAATTTCTGCCATTTGGAATGGCTGTATTTACCCAATGCTTATACCCTCATTCTATCTAGGAAGTAACCAACTTGCTTTTGATTTTACTGACTCACAGGCAGAAGGGACTTGCCTTGTCTCATATGAGACATTAGACTTGGACTTTTGAGTTAATGCTGAAATGAGTCAAGACTTTGAGGGACTATTGGAAGGGCATGATTGTGTTTTGAAATGTGAGGACATGAGATTTGGGACGGGCCAGGGGCAGAATGATATGGTTTTAGATGTGTCCCCTCTCAAATCTCATCTTGAATTGTATTTCCCATAATCCCCATGTGTTGCGGGAGGGAAATGGTGGGAGGTAAATGAATTATGAGGGCTGTTACCCTCATGCTGTTCTCATGATAGTGAGTTCTCATGAGATCTGATGGTTTTATAAGGGGCTTTTCCCCCTTTTGCTAGGTACTTCTTGGTGCTACCATGTGAAGAAGGATGTGTTTGCTTCCCCTTTTGCCATGATTATAAGTTTCCTGAGGCCTCCTAAACCATGCTGAACTGTGAGTCAATTAAAACTCTTTCCTTTATAAATTACCCAGTCTCAGGTATGTCTTTATTAGCAGTGTGAGAACAGACTAATATACTTAGTCCCTCGAAAAATGAAACCAAATTTCTGGGATGAGTAAATTAGTAGAAGGAATGTAATTTATTAAGATAGTATATGCAAAAGATGAACATATTTGCAGTATGGAGTAGGGAAGGTTGATGGAAGTCTCCAAAATGAAACAACTGATAAATTTGATATGCCTGTGAGACAAGATAAAGGTATTATACAGTGTAGGATATATAAATCTCATGTTAAAAACTGTAGCCTGGTAGGAAATATAAATTTGGTGGTCAGGGAACAATATATAATGACTATGAGTTAAATAGATCACCTTTGCCTCTTGGGGAAAGTGTAGAGGAAAAAGTAAGGACTCAAGAAAGTCTGGCAGAGGAAATGAAGCTGGAAAAGGTGACAGAAAAATAGAGTAGGGAGACTTTGTGGTGTTAAAAATTTAAGCTGGGACTAATATACAGGGCAACAGCAACATACAATTAAGAGTGCCAATCTGAATGTTTTCAAATACATTCTAAAGATACTTACATTGTTCAGTCTATATAAAAATGGATTAACATTAGATACAATTAGGTTAAGTATGCATGTTGAAATAACTAGATAACTAAATAAAAATTTTATAGTTTAAAATACTCAAATTAGAACAAGGAAATAATAAAGTACTAAGTGTTCAACTCAGGAAGTTATGAAAAAGCATAAGCCTGAAGTAAAAGGAAGGAAAATAAAAATAATAGCCGAAACTAGTAAAGGGAAATAGAAACAATTCTAGGAAGAGTTTCTATTCTATTTGTTCCCTGGGGTAGCTGGGGGAACAAACTCAGACACTCAGTATAGATCATACTGCATTAGTTTTAAGATGTGAAGCAAGAAAGCAACCTTGCTATCACCAATTCTAGTCACATTGTTCTAAAGGTACTAATCAGAGCCATGTGAAAAAGTTGTAAGAATTCATCAGAAAGAAAAAAAACTAAACTGTTGCTATTCACAGATGCTATGAATGATCACAGAGAAATGCAATGTATTAATCAGCATTAAGAACAGTTTAATAAGTTAAGATTTAAAATTAATATAAATCATGAAATTTTTCTACATCAGAAACAGAAAAAGTAACTAAAAACCCAAATGAATCTCATTGCCAAATTATATAAATTATTAATTATAGATTTTAGGTTGTTGTATTCTGAATTTTCTTAAAATACTTTTCCGTATGCAAACTGAAAATATTAGATTTGACTTGTATATTCTTAGAGAAAGAGAGACAGAAAGAGAGTGAGAGAGAAAGAGATGGGTGGTGGAGAGGCAAATTGCTTTCCTTGTGCACACTGGTCAGAAATCTTTATTTGGTAAGAATTTATTGAAGAACTTGCATATTCTAGTTCAGTTATAAAATAGTCTTTCTATCATCTGGTTATCTCATACTCCCATCTAGTGGGAAGCTGCAAGTTATCCTACTACCATATGTTCTTCACTTTTACTCTTTGGTTAACAAAACAATGTAATTATTTATAAAACTATCACACTGCTTTTGGATCAAGTTTAAAATTATGCTTTACTGAGAGGGAAAAAGGTGGGGTGGGAATTTAGTTCTTAATATAGCTAAATAGATCCTTATATGGTTGTGAACTACAGCATGCATCCTAATAATTAGCAAAGGGATGTCTAAAAGGATCAAGGCTGTATAATAAATACTGGAATTTGGAAATTTTTACAATCTAAGTTCTACACCAGTACAACATGAATAACACAAAATAAGAAGGGTCAGATTTTAGAATTTGAAAGATAAATAGTAAAAGATACAAGTGAAATAAACCCTGATGGTTTCTAAAGCATTAATAAACTATGGTGAGCTGTGGCTTCATTAAATAAATTATATTTACTATTAAATATAAAGAGTTAAATTAATGAATTATAGAAGAACCAGCTCTGTATTTTTTTTTTTTTTTAATTATTATTGGTCTTGGCCATTAGAAGAATTTACAATCTCAGGAAGCCTCTGCCTTTCTACCAATGCCTTCAACCATGCAACATACCTTTATTAATAAGTAAGTAAAATCAGGTTAAAACAACATACTAATAGCAGCAGTGGTGAGAAAAAATACCTAAGAAGTCATACTATGACATATAATTATCAGTTTTCTAAGTAGAGAAAACCTATGATTGATTCATTATAATTTTAAAAATCATGACTATATTCAAAGACTCATCTGCAACCTCACTCCAATGTGGTGAATTATGGTAACAGAGCCCTTAGTAAAAATGTGACCCAAGAATGGTGGCATGGTTCTTTAACTAGAACTGTCATCACTGAAACAGCTGGGATGACCACATCCCTTCCAGATCCCTTACACTGGAGCTCCTTTTCTACAAGAAGAGCCAGCTACAAACCACTCTGCAAGAAAGCATACCATAAATTCAGCACCAGGTGCCAAGAGCTATGTATTGTTGAAATCTGTGCTATTACCACTTACCTAGTTTTAGGTTTTAAAAATCTTTTTCTGGGTGGGGAGGGATAGCATGGCGAGAAATACCAGATATAGGTGATGGGGGGATGAAGGCAGCAAACCACCTTGCCAGGTATGTACCTATGCAACAAGCTGGCATGATCCGCACATGTACCCCAGAACCTAAAGTAAAATTAAAAAAAAAATCTTTTTCTTATAGTTCTAATCTACAGTGTTTTAGATTTGAATCTCCCACATTTAAACTAAAAAAATTTACTTTCAGAAATACCTATAAGAACTTTTAAAGTCACTTGGAAGCAATCCAATAAATTTATTAAAAGAAAAACTTTGTTGAGGAATTAGAGAAGAAAAGGATACCACTGTGATCTTGTTATCCAAGAGTGGCCTGAGAATGAGTCGGATGTTTATCACATATTCAATTTCAACCTAAAACAACCCAGATACTACCCTTAAGAAAATGAAGAATGTTAAAAATTGGTTTTATACAAACCTAAAACAAAAACAGGGTATGGGTGAGCACAATACCCATGTGCAAAGGGCTTTTCGTAAGGTGTGTGGATTCTCTTTCGTCAGGTGATCCGTAAGTAAATTTTGATGATTTATATAAACAGCTTGTTTACTAAATTTATTTGTGTTATACTGAATTTGCTAGTTTTAAGAGTACATAAATCAGTTGCCATATTTAGCACAGTTTTCAAATCTCTGAATTTTCTAAACTGTCCTATTGAGCAGTTCTCTCTCCACACTCTCCACAGGGTGTTAAGAAAAGTTCTTTGGGGGAAAAAAAGGAAGGAGATTAAGAATTAAGTTAGTTTAAAAGTCTTTTTTATGATTTTTTTTAAAGAGATGCAAACGTGAACTGGTAGATTGTGAAGCTCTAAGGTGTGAGGATAGAGGAGGGTTATTTGTATTAAAAAGTCATTTCTACAAAAATTTAGCATCATTAACACATATATATGCAAACATTAATATGTATGGCAAATCAAAATTGTGTACTCAAAACTTCACAACTTAAGACTTCTGGAGTTAAATCTAAGGGGTGGAGAAAAGGGAGGAGTGAGGGGGAGGTAGGGAGAGAGAGAGAAAGAGAGAGCCTGGGATAGCAAATTCTAGAACCAAACTACCAAAAGTATTGCCTGAGACAAACGTATTTACAGTTTCAAGCTCACAGCAATCAAGAAACTATCCTTTATTCTTCCAAAATAAATTTTTTTGTATCACTATTTGTAAAACTTGCTATTTTTCCAAGGCATGTAGTAGAAACTAGAGTGCTTTGACATGCTGCCAGCATTCATAGTGATTTAAAAGCATGGCTGTGGCATTGCCACAAACCATAATTTAAAAGAGTTGGAAACTGCCCTTTTCTAACAGGGATATACATATATGGATTTAAGTGTGGGCCTCTGTGATAGAATTCAAGACAAGTATTAATCCATTTATGGTAGGGAATTTTTAGTTTTCAGCCAGCTCTAAATCAATCAGAAATTCTGAACAGATGTCTGTTATAATCAAGTAACACATTTTTAATAAAATGCAACAGTTTTATTGGGAGACTATAACAATGGTAAAGTAAAACAACAATTCTGTTACTTAATATGATAAATGACATGGTTGCAATTATATTAGCTATACCTTCAATATGAAATAACAGGCTATAAACTCCTGGAAACCTTGGGTTTGTGTCACACATCATGATCTCTAAATATTACTTGAAAGGGTGCCCAGCAGATAGTTCTTATTGGGTAGTTATCAGGCTTCGTCAGCCTTTTGTTTTCCTCTACTATTTAACCATAGGCACACTGAAAAAGGAGAGAGCTCACAGTTAAAGTATGCCTTTGTCCACAAGGATGTCTGTATCACAATAATCACACTTCAGAGGTGACAGCCTGGTGCAGTTCAAAGTTCACTGGCCCCGAGAGTGAAAAATATGCATTCTAGTATCTACTCTGCCATGGAGAAAGGTTTTGGCAAACTCTCAATTCAAATTCAGCTCTGCCATCTAAGCCATGACTTTGGTAAGTAATTCAACTTTCCCAAGTCTTTGATTTCTCATAATTAATAAATATTAAGAGGATTAGGTACAATCAGGTACATAAAAAGTTGTGATAAGCAGAATTTTAAGATGGCCCCTATATCTTCTGTACCTTGGTGTTACTTTCATGATTATGTTACTTTTATATGGCAGATGGGAGATTTTCCATGTGTGCCTAATCTAATCATGTGATCCCTTAAAAAGCAATGAGTTTTCTCTAGCTGGCAGAAGAGGAAGCTGGAGGCAGAAGAAGTTGGAGCCATGTGAGGTGCAGGAAGGATTCTAAGCAGTGTTGCTGGCTTTGAAGATGGAAGGGGTTGTACCTCAATGAATGTGAGTGGCTTCTAAAAGCTGAGAGTAGTCAGCTCCCAGTGGACAGCCAACAAGGAAACAGGGACCTTGGTTCTCCAACCATAGAAAATGAGTGCTACCAACAAGAATAAACTTGAAAGCAGATTCTGCCCCAGAGCTTAAAGATGAGAACTTAGCCTGACCAACAACTTCATTTCAGCTTTTTGAGGTGCTAAGCATAGAATGTAGCTAAGCCAGCCCCCTTCTCCCAGACTTCTAACTTAAAAAATAATGAATGTTGGCCAGGCATGGTGGCTCACGCCTATAATCTCAGCACTTTGGGAGGCCAAAGTGGGTGGATCACCTGAGGTCAAGAGTTCGAGACTAGCCTGGCCAACATGGTGAAACCCCGTCTCTACTAAAAATACAAAAAATTAGCCGGGTGCAGTGGCAGGCGCCTGTAATCCCAGCTACTTGGGAGGCTGAGGCAGGAGAATCACTTTAACCTGAGAGATGGAGGTTGCAGTGAGCAGAGATTGCACCATTGCACTCCAGCCTGGGCAACAAGAGCAAAAATCCACCTCAACAAAATAAATAAATAAAATAATGGATGTTGAGTTAATTAATAGACGTTGCTTTAACTTGCAAAGTCTGTAGTAATTTGGTATGCAGCAGTAGAAAATTATTATGAGTGCTTACTGGTGTGTGACACATAGAAATCATTCACAAATTATATTTCTTATTAATAATTCATGGGCTCAAATAAGTCATTTTAACTTCCTTTGGTTTTAGTTCTTTGATCTGTAAAATAAGGTTTGACTAGTTAAGTTACAAGTTCCACTCTCAATTCTTTAAGTCTAATAATTCATTTTTAGTCTCCTGCAACTATGGTGATACACTTTGATCTGGCATCCCCCATTCACCTCTCCAGATTCATTCTCCATGCCTCAGCACTCTGTGCTATTTCCCAGAAGGCTGACCCTTAAGGACTACACTCATGGGCTCCCTTGTCACTGGCAATGGGAAAACGGAAGGCGCCAGCAGGAAATCAGGGTGATGAAGAAGAATGAGATCTGGGTAATTATTTCCTGGCTTCCTATAAGTATGCAAGGTGATAAAAAGGAAAATGATTCCTAACAACTTGGCAGTATGTGGAAGCAGGGAAAAAGGGTGCTGTGGACTGAACTGTGTTTCCTCAAAGTCCTATGCTGAAGCCCAAACCCCTAATATAAACTGCATTTGGAGTGGGGGCTTTCAGGAAGTAAAGTTTAAAAGAGTCAATAAGGTAAAAGTCACAATCCATTGGAATAGGTTACCTTATAAGAAAAGGGAGAGAGATCTTGTCCTCTACACACACACACACACCCAAGGAAAAGCTATGTGAGCATATGGTGAGAAGGCAGCCATCTGTAAGCCAGTAAGGGAGACCTCACCAGAACTCAACCATGTTGACTCTTGATCTTGAACTTTCCAGCCTCTAGAACTGGGAGAAAGTACATTTCTGTTTAAACTACCAAGTTTGTGATATTTTGTTATGGCAGCCTGAAAAGACTCATATGTGGGCAGGGAAGACTTCTCAGAGATATTCCTTGAGCTGAGACTTTTTGTTTCCTAGTGGTGGGAGGTAGAGTTTTCCAGGCAGAGAACAACATGCAATAAGGCACAAAAATTTCAGGGAATAGTGTGTATTAAGCACTTGGAGCACAGGGTGATTGGAAGGGAAGTGAGAGTGGCTAGAAAAACAAGCAGAAGCCAGATGTTGGGGTTTAATGTCAAAGGCCAAGAAATCTGCCTAAAATAAGTCCAGTGGGAAACTACTGAGGGTTCTCAAGTCATCAGAAGTATATAATAGTATTAATGTTCAAAAGCCCATTCTTGTGGTTGTATGAGAGGCCAGACTAGTAAAGTGGTAGAGAAAAATTTAACTCTGATTGTTGAAATGTGCCCAATGACACCCTCAGGGTCCTAAGTCAAGGATCACCATGAAGCTGGAGGAGGAGGCTAGGTGGGCAGGGTCATAGGATCCCATGTCTACCTCACCCACAGAAGTTCTGTGGCCGCAGACTAGACCTGGAATCTTCGTTACATTCAGGACAACTAGTCTAGAATATTTTACTTTAGAGGCTGTACTGAAAGAGGCTACATATGGAGGTCAAAGGCACCTGCTTCAGGTCTTTTAGTTATGGTGAAAAAGTCAGGGAATTATCAAGAATTCTAAGAGAAATGTGACTGGACTTATGCCAGGAAGATGGGAGAACTGCTAAGAAATACCAACCTGGTGGACTCATCAATACTAGCTGAATGAGAGGCCATATGCAAAGCCCTAGACTTTTATGACTCTTAGATTTTCAGACTACACACAGTTGATTAAATGATAAAACTGAAATTAAAAAGGTTATTTTCATGCTCTTGTCTAATATATTTTCATCTGAATATACCAAAGTGATCAATATAGACATAACAAAAATTACTATAAACTAACTTGCTTTGGGAAAAGATGGTATCTCTTAGGAATAAGCTTTAAAATCTCATGAGCAGTTTTTGGCAATTGCATAGCTGAACTAAAAAGAATACAGGTTAAGTATCTCTTACCCAAAATAAAAGAAGTACAATAAAACAGAGTATCAGATTTCAAAATTTTTTTTAAATTTTGGAATATTTGCATAAACCCAATGAGATATCTTGGGGATGCGGACCAAGCTGAAACATAAAATTCATTTTTGTATCATATACAGCTTATATACATAGCCTGATTGTAATTTTATACAGTATTTTAAATAATTCTGCACACGAAACAAAGGCTTGAATGCATTTTGACTGCAACCTGTCACATGGTCAGGTATGTGAAGTTTTCTACTTGTGGCATCATGTTGACACTCAAGAAGTTTTGGTTTTAGAGCATTTTGGATTTTGAATTTTTTGATTATACGTATTATAAGATTGTAAGGTAAAAACTATGCCCAGGAGAGGGCAGTGCAGTCTTCTATAAAGTTAACTGATAGGCACAATAGAAACTAGTGTGAGCATTAAGAGCTGGGATGTTCTAATCTATGAAAACTATTTTGTGTTAAGTAAATTTACCTTTTTAAAACATGACCGACATATTGCCTCACTTTTATGTCCCTTGAAGAGACAGCACAAGGTAGAGCTATTTATATTTTGTAAAAAAAATTCCTGGAAAATTTTAGCTCCCCAAACATAAAGAATTGTACCAGTTCTAGCAGATTTCCACTGACTGCTATTTTAAACAATTATCTTTGTTTCTGAAAACTGATTCAATAAACTAGTTTTTATAAAAGCTTAATGTCTAAAATTTTATGTGTTTATATTCTCCTTTAATTTACACTGTACACATCTCAAGCGCTGATGAAATTATTTATTCTAAAGGATTTCCTGTGGAAATCTGTAGTACAGTACTGGTTCTCAAATGAGAGACATCCTAACAAGGTAGCTGCTATCCTAAAATTGTATAGTTATCTTTATTTTTCCTGCTAATTCTAACTTTGAGCAGACTTGTGAACTACCATTATGGACTTGACAGCCATTCATAAGCATAGGTTTCAAATACTGATTTTAGATTTATATGACATGCAGTAGTACTTTCAAAACAACCTAAAGATCTATATAAAATTCACATTTTTGACCCACTAACGTTTTTCTTGTGTATGTATGCGCTTCGTTCAAACCAAAACACTACATTTTTTTCTTAAAAAAAATTCAAGTGCTTCAAAGTTTTTCCGTGGTAACTTTACAGCTGAAAATTTTAAAGAGACCTAAATTCAACTTCATTTCCTGATAACTAACATATAAATGCTCAATTCAGTATTCGTATTTGTTTACTGAAAATGTAGAGATGAGATATGAAGTTACCAATTTTTAAGAAGAGAATAAATTATTAAACAGGGCCAAGAGTGGTGGCTCACACCTATAATACTAGTACTTTGGGAGGTTGAGGTGGGCAGATCACTTGAGGTCAGGAGTTTGAGACCAGCCTGGCCAACATGACGAAACCCCATCTCTATTAAAAATACAAAAAAGAAAAGTTAGCCAGGCATCATGACGCACGCCTGTATTCCAGCTACTCAGGAAGCTAAGGCAAGAGAATCACGTGAACCAGAAAGCAGAGGTTGCAGTAAGCCGAGATTGCACCACTGCACTCCAGCCTTGGCAACAGAGTAAGACTTTGTCTTAAAAAAAAATTTTTTTTTAAATAAATTATTAAAGAGTCCTGGAGGATTACCACAAACTTATTTACCACCAGAAAGACATATTCAGTATTTCAGGCTCAGAGGAACTCTTAAAGACAGAAAATAAATCAAACAACTCTTAATATAGCTATTACAGTCGAATCCACTAAGTCAAACTTAATGACAGGAAGATAGAACACTTTACGTTGTATTCATTTTTCCAAAAAGACAATAACAGGTCTGCAACTTAGCAACCATGCTGAAAGACTAGCAAGATATCTCCACTGTCTGAGGAAGTATTGCAAAAAGTATAAATTACTAATGTGGTTGCAGTTTCCAAAACAATACCTCCAGAAGTGCAGTTCGAATCCTTCACATTTTTCTTTGCATTTTAAACAAGGGGCTCCAAATCCTTGCTCGTGACCTAAGCCCATCTGTTAAAAAGAAAACAACATGAATCTATTATTACATTCTTTACAAATCTAAAAATTCAATAACTTGCACTTTTAATTCCACTTACCACTTGTGTTGATAAAACTTTCAAGCAAATCTTATGTTTAGTCAATGATGATACCCAGATATGCACATGGTAGTTCCAAGTGCATACATAATTTAAATTCTGATTGCTTTTTATCATGAAAAGAGAAGCATCAGGATATAACTGTATAGAAAACTACAAATATTGCAAGTAACAAAAAGTCATGAATTCATGTCTTTGGCCACTACATGCCCCATAGCACAGCCCTGTAGTACAACAGGTACAACACTCAGGAAACCATAGCTTAAAAAGCAAGGCTCATCCCAAATACCATATTTTACAGCAAACAAAGAATTACATATTTTAGGAATTACAACTGAAATAATATTTTAATAGGATAAATATTATAATAGCTACAATAGACATTTACTGAATGCCAGTGCTATGGCTTTAATGTTTGTGCTCCTCCAAAATTCATGATGCAACTTAATTCTCAATGTACCAGTATTAAGAAGCTGCACCTTTATGAAGTTATTAGGTAGCTGGGCAATGAAGGCTCCGCCCTCATTGATGGGATTAGCTGAGGGAGTGAGTTCCTCTCTTCCATCTTTTCTGAACCTTCCTCCATGTGAAGATGCAGCAAAATGGTGCCATCTTGGTAGCAGGAGGCAAGCCCACATTAGACAATGAATCTGCCAGTGCCTTTATCTTGAACTTTCCAGCCTCCAGAACTTGAGAAATAATTTCTATTATTTATAAATTACCCAGTCTAAGGTATTTTGTTATGGCAGCAGGAATAAACTACAACACAAGGAATAGAATAAGTACTTATATCTCATTAAAATATTACAAAAGCATATAAAATGCTTATAAGGTAGGCAATATTATTTGCCATTTTTGAAATGTCTTAGTTGAAACTCAGAGATTATGGAATTTGCTTAACATCAAAGTGTTAATAAATGGTAGAGATTTGAGTTCAGGTCTTTCTGACTCCAAGGCCTGTGCCCTTCTGCCTAAAGTTGTGGGGAGGCAAGGAGTGGAGAGCTGTTATTATCGCCCTTGCTATAGTAAACCATCTTTTCTTCTTTACCATATTAAACAATAATCTTTGAGCACTTGCTGATACATGGCCTAATAAGTGCAAGGAGTGGGATGCAGAAGGCAGAAGGACACAAGATGGCAATTAAACTCTTTTACCCAACTACCGATATTAGAGAAAAAAAGAGTAGCCAGCCTTCTATCAGTACAGTAGCAAACCACCAGTAACCAGATTATTCCATGTTTTAAATACTGCATCAGTGACCATGAAGAATTGGTTACTGTTTAGTGCCTAAAGTAGCAGTTCAAGCCAGACAACTAATAGTATTTTTCAATGGCCCTCTTTTGTAACTCTACCACATTGGGTTTGTCACTGTGCAATCAAAACCACATTGTAACTTGTTCCTTGAAAGATCAGTATGACATGCCCTGAAGTTGAAGTGAAGCCTTTCCTTTTGTTCTAAAGAAAATGGCCACATCCTCTTTCCATAACTAAGGCCATATTCAAACCCAGCTGGTCCGCTTAGCTGCTTAAGGGAACCCACATTATTTTTAAGTTAGACCATATCAAGTATACTCTCAAGTATAAACACCTGCCTAGCATTAGCTAAGCTTTATTATCTTTGCCATGTCCATATTACCAATTTTCAAAAGAACTGAAAGTCTTTAAATTGTATATTTAACATCAACACTAAGCTTTTTTTTTTTTTTTTTTTAAAGCAATTAAATTGTTTCCTTCCCACTGATAATAACAGTTCACATAGTATGGAAATAAAGTAGGTTAAACAAAAGACAGAGGGAGACTGTTTGCTGGTTTTGTGTCAGAAGTATAATTACATGTTTTCTCTATTATAATATCCATAGTAAAATGAAAAGCAAATCCAAAAAAGTGTATTCTTTTTCAAGCCCTTTCTAATTTTCCATTACAGAAGAGTTAGTCCTGAATGTGCCTGTTACATGGATATGACTCATACTATGTTCATGTATCTCCTGCTAAATAAACTAATCCCAAATGAAAATTTTGATTATATCATTAAGGCTTAATCACATAGCTTAGCTTAAATCAGAGGCTTTTAACCTCTCTTTTATGTAATTCACAATATGGAATACATTTTACCTCATGACACAGAGCTTGTGTATACATACAAATTTACATATATGTATAAAATCCTGATATTTGCTGACAGATATCTAGAAATATGCTTCTGCCTCTAAATTAAATGGCTACTTAAATTCTTACATGCCTTCAAATTAGAATTGCCTGGTCTGAACAACACTGGGCTTATAAAAGACTGCAAACATCCTGTAACAATACGATCTCATTCTCTATTTCAGAATGCAATGAACTTTCAGTGAAAGTTCAGCTAATGTAACTAGAACCTCCATGAGTCACCAGAGTTTTTGCACTAAGGCTTCTGTGTAGCTCACTGCTGACTTAACAAAGTCTATTTTGCAAAGGGGCAAGTTGTTTTTTCCTACCAATTTTTTATCTTTGTAAATCAAAAATAAAATTCCAAGCCCACGGAGCATCTGAATGGATCCCACCTCTTGGCCAAGGTAATTCCAAAGTTAACCTGAAAAACTCTAGTTCAGGCCATGATAGGAAATGTGGCGTTAGGGGGTGGGGATGGAGAGGAGGTGCTGCTTCACAGCTGGCTCCTACTTTACTGTTCTTTTGGGGCAGATGACTAGAGCGTCAAATGGGGGCTCTTGTCTTCCAAAGAGAGTCACTGGCTAATTTCTGCCCCATAGAAAAGAACTACAAATCCAGAAACACTCTTGTACCACCTCTAAGTATAGATGACTTTCTGAGAGTTTTAAAAAGAGGAGACTTAAATAAGGAAGGCTGGGGAAGCTTTGTGGAAAGAGAGGTGCATGAATTGCAATAAAAAGGCTGAGCAACATCTAACTCAGCTCAGAGGAGAAGTGTATTCAGGGCAGAGGAAACACCATACACAAGGCCTGTGACAGAAGAGGGCAAGGGAAGAGTCAAAAAATTGTAGCGCAACTTGCAGTGTGACAGGGCTGGTCTTGTAGCAGGAGTACTTTGTTTTGTTTTCCTTTTCATTTTCCCAAGGAAGAAACTAAACCTCTTGAAGCATTCAATGCCATATCTTAGGCTAACGGCTTGAGGATGACATCCTCAGAGACAAGCAAGAGTGGTAATGAGGAAAGCCACAGGGCAACGGGGACGGGTGAGGAGCAAGAGCACCTCTCAAGGTCTGCTAGTGGAAGCTCAGGCAGCCCTCACAGGGACGAGGAGACCAGGCCTTGGGAAAAGCAGTAACTTGAGAAACTAGCTCTGTAGGCTTCCCTGGAAAACCCAGAAAGTATTATTCCAGGGTTCTTTTGCCCTGGGGCCCTGCCTGGAAGGTAAATTTAATCTCTTTATGGACTTTTTCCAAATAGGTTTGTGACTGTCTGGAGAAAGTGCCCCTTACCATTCCAAACACATACACTTTCATCTTCCCCATATGCTCAGACTTAAGTGTGATGGAACCTTTAAAGATCCCAAAACCTAAAATGCAATAAAATAAATGGAAAGAAAAAAAAAAAAGATCACAAACGGAGAATAAGGAAGTGAAAGAGAGTGGAATGAGGTCACAGCAATATGATACCCTTTCTCCTACTATAACCCAAAGGAAGCAGTTCTAATTAAACACACACACACATACACACACACGACAAACAAAAATGACATCAACTTTTCAAAATCACTTTTAGCAGCTAGAGCAATTAAGAGTTTCAGACTGGCAATAAACTTATTTTCCTGAGAACATTTCAGTAAGAAAAATTATTTCATAGCTACAAGTATATAGCTACAAAACTTAAACCTCATTGATACCAGCACTGAAGATCTATGACTATGCCTAAGAACTATGTCACATTATTGGATGAGAACTTTTTCCATATTTTTATCCTCTTTATTAACCCTCTGTTAGGATAAAAGCACAATGCCTCGCCAAGAAAGAAGACACGTGATTCATGCTCTGGTGTTTTCCTTGTTTAGGATGTGCCTAGTTTCGGACTGAATTATAATTTAGAATGCAGTTGTTAAATCCAACTTATATTATAAAATTGCATGGTAGCAGACATATCTCTACTGGCAAATTTCTTCTGCTTTGTTCCCACTCCAACTGAGACATCTAATCATCTGCTATTCTCCCCTTCAGAAGTCAAACGTTTATCAGATGAAGGAAAGCATATGGATTCTCATCTGTGGTAAAAGGAGTTTCACAGCCAGAACTGCCCCAAGCAGTTTCTTAGGGCCTATTTTGGGCAGAGTGTCACAAGAACTGAGGTTCCTCAACTCCTCTTGGTTTCAGTTCAAGGATCTGGAACCCCATCCACCCTAAGAGCTCCTCTAATTTCTCTCCATTATTCACTTCACATTATTCATTATTCTCTCACATTATTTTCCATTATTCACTGAATACTTTGTGTTCAGGATTTCATGAAGTCCAGGACCTAGAATTCTTCTCATCCCTTCTTTTTACCCTCAGTATAGACCACACCTTCTCCTTAGGGTCCTTCTCCTTTTCTGAAGAGTCAAGGCTATTATTATTATTGGACATTCAAATCTTGTAGGTTAGTTTCTGCCCAGATATCTGTGCTGGAGAACTCTTGGTAAAGAATATAAATAAAGGAGGTGTTATTTAATGGTGTCCAGGTTACATACAGGGGTTTATGGGAGAGAGTGGGGAGGAAGGGGAACCCAGAGGGCTGGATTAATCATGTGTCAGATTAACTTTGTCTTAGTGTGGTTATTATTCAGCATGGTCATGTGCTCAACGTTTAATCACTAAATAGAAAATAATTATTTGAAAAAGCTAATACATTAATGACTCCTATAAGTCAGAATCACTTGTAAGTCAGTTTGATGGAGAAGTTTTATAAAGTATGCATAGGAAACAAGAGATTTAAGTTGTGAGTGATAAAACTCAGTCCTGTTGCATGTAAATTATTTCAACATCAAATGTGATACGGTATTCCCTACAGACTCAACATTTAGTGCCTAAAAACACATGTTTTTCTAAGTGCACAAGTCTTGAAGCTACTTCATATAATTTTAGTAACACATTCTGGCCAGCATTAATAAAAGATTATGATAAATTAATTTTTCTTCTTCAGCATCCAAGAAAACAGGTCCTTTGGATTGACTATTTAGGGAGAAATTACAGTCAGGCTTTTGGAATATCTATCAAGATCCCAAGAAAAAAATTAAAATGACTCTATAATATTTACTATGAAACGCAAGTCATAGACAAATACGACTTAAGCATGTTTAACTACAGGCTCCATAGACTGAATTTTTATTCCCAGGATCTGTGCCTCCACAAACACTTTTATCCTCTGCTTATTTTAGAAAAAGAAATGGGAATGGAATCAATTTATCCATATTCATAATTTTAAGCAGCCAAATAGGTTGGCAACATTTCAGGTCACCCTCCTGACCCAGAAAAGGGTATTGCATGTCAGATACTTTAAAGAAAAAGGAAAAAAAGAATATGGAACATCTGGTATTTCAAACATGGTCTGAGTTGATTTGAAGACAATTGGGGTCTGGAAGATATTATGCAGTATTCAGGGTGAGATCATCTGATTCATGCTGTTTTCATAACCAAATTTCCCTCTGGAGTAAAGAATCCTATGTGGTCACTAAACAAGCAAGTGTTACTAAGACTTCTTTAATAGTATTGGAATGAAGGGAATTATATGAAATATACATACTCTCTCTCCCATTCCCCCTTTCTCAGTGTATGTGTGCATGCATGTTTATCCACCTATCATATATACACATATACATATATGCATGTATATATACATGTACATACACACACACACACACACACACACACACACACACACACACACACATATTCATATTGCACTCTTAAAGAAGCATCTTTAGATCCTGTTCATCCAGATAAATATTCTGGGCCAAGGAACTACATTTCTAAATAATTCCTCCTAGCATATGGCTGTCTTAGAAACCTAGTGTGATCTGTGAAGTACCCCACCCAATCAATGTATTTTTATTGACATCTGACACAAGACTTAAAGTTTGAAATTTTTAGTTCATTGCCTGTTTCCAAATCTCTAACAAGATTTGCATTACCAAAAAAAAGTGTAGGTTACACAGAAAACCAAACTTAAATATAAAAATAGCTGCACACTGTATTAGTTTGCCAACTTTCTTAGGTAAGAATACAAAGAACGAGTGTGATTAAGAACTACGATTAATCATTCCTAATAAAGCTGCTACATTTCTCTTTCTTTGCTAATAAAAACAAAAACTTTCCATGTCTCACTTACTCAAGTCTGAAATACATGAGAGAAAGCCTGAAGACAAAGTCCTCACCACCCCTTGGTCACACAACCTGGGGCCCAGAGGCCTCGTTGTCCTTGTCTATCCATGCTTATTTTGCCAAAAGTTATAGTGTCTCTTCTCTAAAAACCACACAGTCTGCTCCCTTGTCTGCATTCCAGTGTTCATGTTCAAACTCACATCATATCATCCTGAGACCACACTCTCCTAACTGATCATTTTGTATGATGTTGTATTGCTGTTTCAAAAATTATTTTGATAAACCTAAAGATAATAACACTTCCCTTGCTACAGAGTTTTAATAAGTTCAATGAATTTCACTTTTCTTTGCATGCAAAGAAGGTCCTCTAAAGCCTGGCACCACCTGCCTTCCTCACACCGCTACCCTCCAGCCACGCTCTGTTTTAAGGGAAGCTTTTTACTTTGCTTGAATCTCTGTTCCTCCTCTTCTTCATCTGTCAAAATCCTTCTCTACTTGGTCCATAGACTCAATTCTAATGTCAGTAACTCTGTGATATCATTCTTTATCCCCTTGGCACAAATTGTATTATTAAGTCCTTCCTTACTATACTATGATTGTGTACACATCAATTTACTCCAATTAGATTGTGAGCTTCTTGTTTGTATTTGAACTCCTAGTACCTCCTAGTACCTGCCATAGTGTCTGAGATTTACAGTGTTAGAAAGTTTTATTTATTTAATTATCAAATGATCTTTATCATAGCATATCTTTACCCCAAAGAACTTCCACTACGCCACACACACACACACACACACACACACACACACACACACACACACACTGGAAGGGGTGGTGATAATAAATGCAGCAACTGATTTTTATTGAGCACTTACATTGCCATGCATGGTTCTAAGTATTTTACATGGATTATCCTCATAACAATCTTATGAGAGTATGAGATACCATTACTATCCACATTTTCATTCAGATGAAGAAACTGGGGCAAAGCTGTGCCTGCTCTTACCCAATAAATACTGACTAAAGATAGGTCATGTCATGAAAAGCCCTGATTTAAAGAGGCACTAATTTCTAAATCAGTTTTTAATATAGAATGTAATGGAATTTGTAACTGAAAACCAAAGATTATTGAGTCTTAGATTAAGGGTCTTTAGTTGTTGATGTGGCTCATCCATAAGGAAACAGGAATAAAACTATTTACTGCAGATTCTAGGATTCATTTCCACATCCCCTCACCTTTTCAGCTCAGGAAGTATAAAGCCAGGAGCCATACATGCATCTCTATCATGAAATCCACTGTAAACCAAATGGTCAGAAATCTTTTTTATTCACACACAGTAAATAATCACATAGACTATTATGTTAGGAATGAAAAGGAAACGAATGCTCTTTCTGCCTATTTTATAGTAAAATGTATTCTGGAGGTAGCAGGTCAAGTTTTCGGGAACTTCAACAAATTAAAGTAGATGATTCCTACCCAATCTGTACCTACATTTCTTAAGGCAGTAACAGGATTAAGTTAATGATAAAGGTATTGTTATTGAGACAATTTCTCTACTTGAGTTTCAGTGTAATCAGATTGTAGCTGATTACCCAAAACATCTGTACCTCAATAAATATGGTAACATATTTGAAGAAGAGCAGAAATAGATCCTGCTAAATTTCTAGGAAACAGTAATAAATTTTACTTTTGGCAGGATACGTTCAAATGTTTTTAACTATACTTTTAAAAATGGGCACTAAGTGTTGTGATGGTGTAAGTGTTAATAAAAACACCTCAACCACCGTTTGTTAAAATGTTACTACCCGCCAGTCAAAATACATATACCAACACATTTAATCCCCAATAACCTGTTGGGAAAGTATTATCATCCCTATTTCATAAAAGGAAAATTGAGGCTTGGAGGAATTATTTAATTTGCCTAAGACTACCCAGCTAGCATGCGGCAGAATTGAGATTTGCATCTTGGCATTTCTGACTCAAACCCTATGCACTGAACTACAAAGCCACTGTTTTTTTCCCTCCAAATGGAAACTTCAAAGGTAAATACTAATTTAAAGAGTAATGTTCCTCATCTGTAACTTCTCTATAACAATCAATTTGGATCTGAAAGACTGCTCATTGTTTGCTTGGCAGGAATTCCTCCATCCTAGGCAAACCTGGGACTTATTATGAGGAACCTGAATGTCTGCACATCAGCTACACTAACATGGAAGTCCCCAAGGTCATAAATTCACACACAAGGGGATCCTCAGAAGAATGAGAGTGAGTCAAGAAAAATCTGCAGGGTCCTGATGCAAAATAGTTCTCTTTCAATGTTACAGCAAAACAAAAATAATTTAAAAGAATGAGCAAGAAATATGAATGAACAAATCATATTTCAAAGTTGAAAGATGTTTATTGAAAACATATAGTACTATTACTAAAAATTATCTTCAGTATTATATGTAAAATTATATACATTATGCAGTAGTCAGGGGCAATATAATGAGGCAAAATATTCTTTTCATTATTTTTCAAATCACTAAATTTCTGGATTCATAATGGAACATCTCTGTATTAGTTGCAAACTACTCCAAAACTTAGGGGTTGAAAGTATCATTTATCATGTCATAGTTTCTGTGGGTCAGGAATTTGAAAGTGGCTTAAGTAGATGGGCAGGTTTAGGGCCTCTTATAAGTTTGTAATTGGGGTCAGCTGGGCTGCAGCCATCTCAAGGATTGACTAGGGAGATAACCACTTCTATGATTTCTCACATGGGTCTACCCACGAGTACCTCATGACATGGTAGCTGGTTGTTCCCAGAGCAAGTCATCCCAGAGAGAGAAAGAGCACACCAGATAGAAGTTGTAATCCCTAATCTGGGAAGTGATGCCATCACTCTGCCATATTTCATTTTTTGGCAACTGATCAGGTTAGCCTACACTCAATGGGAGGGCGGTACACAAGGGTGTGAATACTAGTAGGTGGGAGTAATTGGGAACAATCTTAGATGCCGCCTACTGTGTCTTCTTTTCTGTTTTGATTTTAAATCCAAAGACTAAGTGACTTGTAATGAGACAGATATATGAAAAAGGAACAGAGGTATACAGGGTGCTTATCTACTACTTCTCTTTATTTTTCCCATTTCAAATATTTAAATTCTCTTCACCCAGTGGGCATCTAAAGCAGAACTTTGTTCGTTCCTCATAAATACTTATTCCCCTCAATTTGTTAGTTGTTCACTCAGTAAGAACCAGGAAACAGTCTTCTAGAAAACAGGGTAGAATATGATTTTTGGGCTCTAAATTTCATTTACTTTTTCAATATGTGTTACATACACTTGTGTTACAGAACACAGCTGCAAACAGATGATTAAAATACCAAATGTATCTGGAATAAAAATTTCACAAATTTTTATAATATGCCACAGTCATCCTTAAAGAATACAGAATAAAAATTAGAAAAGATTTATATAAAATTTTTTATTCTATTATATAAATCCATCTGGAGATGGAAGTAAAATAAAGTCAGTACTTCTATGTGATATAAGGAGGCAAAATTATTTTATTCAAATTAAGTAGTATTTACAGTTAGCAGTTCCTTCCCTCACAGTACTACTTAGATAAGTAGAATTTTAAACCTAATATGTAACTTTACAATATTATTAGGGGCAAAATTTAGCCCCCCCTTTTTAAAAGTAAAAATTAAAAAAGGTCTGTACTTATTTTAAGTAAGCAACTGATAAAAATATATTCCATCTGCTCAGTTTAAGCTGGTTCCTTATAAACATTTTCAAACTGACTACTATCAAATTGTTTTTATACTAGTTTGTGAAGAAAGTGATTTGAAATGCTTACCAATAACATACCTTTTCTGTGGACTCTACTCAGAAAAGGCCTTCCCCTGAATCCATTACTTTGAGAAAGAGAATGCAGGGCTATAAAAATGTCATAATTATTATAATACGCAATGACTGCAGCTGAAATTGCTTCTTAATTAGGATTGGCTGAGCTCTGGCTCCACTGAAGGACACTGCAATGGCATGTGTTCATAAACAGCCCTCAAAACCTCCTATTTATTTGCTATAAAAGGGACTTGAAAAACCCGATTCCAAAAGGCATCCTAGGAGCTCCTTAAAAGAATCTGGATCATGGCAACCATTCCTAATTTGGTCTTGTGTCACTATCTCCACAGCTGTTTCTAAAGGGTGAATCCCACAGAGTGCAGCTTTGAGAGGCCTTAATTAAGGCTCTTTACCCCCAAACTTGAATACTGCCATCATTCTTGCCATGCCTAAGGGCTACAGTATTATTTCTTCAGGGGTAACCCATTATAATACGTGGGTGAGGGGATGACTGTACAATTAAGTGATTTATTGCCACAAATTATTTAACTATCTAATTGGAGCACATGCAGAAAAAGAGGGCGGTACAGATGTGTTTTCACAGTCTGGAGAATGAAGAGAAAGGTTCATGGCATTGGCTGAGGGCTTCACTGAAGGAGGCTGCCCAGAGGAGCAGAAGAATCTAAGGAAACCTAGAGAATAATGGCCAACAGAGACAGGAAAGAAAACAGAAAAGGGGGTGCAAAAAGACAGTCCTCTCCTTAAGATTGGCATCCACAGGCATTTAGAACAAAAAGTCTTCCAGCAAGAATAGGGGTCTTGGAAACCAAGAAAGGAAGGGAGAGATGTAGGGAGCCTACTGCCGGGTCCTCATGCTTGCTTATTTATTTATTGCATGCCCTTTTCATACCATCCCATATTCTGGGGGGGGGGGGGGGGAACTGAATTATGTTTATTTATATGTTGTCCTGCACAAATCAAAGAGCCATAATTAATTAAATTTTGACCCATGTTTTAACTTCTGATGCAGCAGATAAGTGGTATAGATTAGCATACTTTTTGTTCTATATTTAGACTACACCACTGAAGAAAGTACACAGACATTATTTAAAATTTGTCTACTGATTCAAGGAAATTAGACAATTTTTAAAATATGCATATACCACCTATTTACAACTAAGATCATTCTGCAGTTGCATGTTAATTTAATATTCCTTCACTTTGATGGAATAACACAGTCATAAAAATCAAAATTAGATTTGTCTAAGTAGAAAGTGGGCTCAATCTTAAGTCGCCAATGAAAGTAGAGAAGTTACAGTACATAGATTCTTGATTCTTTCAGATGTACAGAGGAATATGGGTGTAATTCAGAGTGGGGAAAGCCTTCTGTAAGACTCCTTCAACAGCTTTCATCATGGGAGGCTGTTCAGACTTAAATCCCAGCAACAGAGCAATAGAAGCAAGCAAGGTCTTAGGACTCACACACCACTTCTACCACATTTTATTGGCCCAAATAAGTCAGAAAGCAGTCCAGATTCAAAGGGAAGAAAAACAGACTCCACTTTTTAATGGGAGGTGCTGCAAAGAATTGTAGCCATTTCTGTAATTTACCGTAGAAACTCTGACAAAGATTCCAGTTAGGAAAACAAACCAATCCCCTATACTGGACCACAATACATTGTAGTGTTCAATCAAGTACTTTCTCAGAGAACCTAATATACACAGCTTTGAATACTTTGCACAGTGACTGGCACATGGTAGGTACTCAAATTCTGGAGATAATAATTTATAAATTTTAATTTCATCATAAAATATACATCAGAATGATTTTCAAATTAGCAAAAGGAAAATAGTTAAATCCAGTAATTTAACATATCCCACAGTTATTGAATTTTAAATGGATATTTCTTTGTGTCCAACAAAGCACCAAGTGGCAATAACTTACTGAGAGCATGCCATCATAAAATTCTTGATATATTCAGGTGTCTGTTAAATAGCATGAAGATCTATGCAGGATTTTCTTCCCTTTAGATTGGATTTCTTGAAGAGGATTATGACATTTATTTACTGTCTATGTGTACGCACCATACTTTGTGCTTTAAGATATTCATCTCAATTACCCTTACAATCCTGTGAGGTAGATAGTTGAAACCCATTTTCCGATGAAGATACTAAGGTTTACAGGGCTAAGTGCCTGTCCCAAATTCACACAGCTAATAAATGCCAGGGCCATGAACTGAACCCAGAATTCTAAAGCTGATACCCAACTTTAATGCAATTTTGGTTCTCAAAACATTTACTTGTTGGTACTACGGTCAAACTAAACAAAACTGATCAGAGAACATTAATAATCAACACTGATCAGGTACTTGCTATATGTCAGGCACTGTTCTAAATGTTTACATGTACTGCTTTATTTAATCTCACAATAATCCAATAAAGAAGTATTATCCATGTTTTGCAGATTAGCTCTTTGAAATCAAGGAGCAACTGTTGCCAAATTACTGGGTAAGTATCAAAGGTGGGGTCCAAATTTATGTCTGGAAATGTCCAAGTCTGTGCTGCTTCCTTTAAATTCCCTGTTACAGAAAAGTGAGCAACAGTGATCCACAGGATGATCCCATCCTCTGGCTTAATTTCATCTGGTCCATGAGAAAGTAACAATGAATAACATCTCTACTGATTTACTTGTGACATCTCAAAAGAGCTATGGAGTTAAGCCACTGAAATCTGTCTTCCCTCCTTTTACGTTTAAATTCTACCATTTCTCTAGGGATAACCTTCTATTCTGTTACCACAGACAGAGTCTAGCACATATTTTTGGAATGTCTGCAGAATATATTTTCCATTTGTTGCAGTATATAAAAGGTAATATTTTGTAATTCCCCTTCAAAACCTTAGGCAACTTGCCATTTCCCAAATAAATGAGTTTTACATTTTTTCATGCAACATGGAAGTCACATGACATGACTGGAATGAATTTGGAGAAGTCTGTGTTTCAAAGCTAACAGAAGAGTGACTAGATTTAAAAAATGGACCTTCTAAAAATCAAGTTAGGGATATTGCAAGGTTAACTTTCCTCTACAGTTTTTCAGAATGATCAAAAATTACCCTGCTTTGAAATATGTGTAGTCTGTGATACTATACAGAATATCACCTCTGAATACTTTTGATACATGAAAGATCTTCAGAAAAGTATCCTCAAGTCCTACATTCAACTTGTCCCTCTATAGTACACATGGTAGATTGAAGCAATGGTCCCAAACCTTCATTCCCATGTAATAGTATTCAACATCATATCCCTGCCATAGTGTCATAGCTGCTAGACTGGATTTCTCCTCTCCTTGACTTTGGAACTGGACATGCAACTGCTTTGGGATAAGAGGAGGCTTAAAAGGTGCACGTGCAGTTAGGCATGACCTTTACTGTTTGTGTCACTGATTTAAGGAGGATGAAGACATGGCACCAATGTGGTCCCAGTCCACAGCTCAAAGTCAAGACCAGCTTACATGAGCTAGACTCTAGTGTGAAATTTCCTCCTCTCTCTCAACAGAGGACATGACGTATTAAATAATCATCAAAGTTAAGGGAGATCAGAAACTCTTCAACTGTGGGCTAAGGTCTTATACTAGCTCAGTGACATATTTCTTTAATTCAAACCTGTACTGTGAAAAACTTACAAATTACTGCAGCTCACTACTTTAGCCTTATTTTAGAAGAGACAAAACTGAAAATGTTAATAATGGTTTTACTGACTTCACAGCTAGGTACTTTTGGTTCATGCTACTTCCTCTTTATGGAATGCTTTCTTTGCCTAATGAAACCTTCTTTATTCTGTAGAAGGTGTTTCTTTGATAAAATAATCCCAACCCACTCAATTAAAGTTAGTTACTTCTGCTTCTGAGACTTCGTAAGAGTTGTTGGTATTTCTATTATTGCCGTGCTACTCAAAGTGTGGCAGTTTGCAAACTGTTAGTCACTAGTCTGTGATGAGATATACAGAGAAACTCAGAGCAGACAATTAGGAACTACCATATACTTAAAATAATTTTGTGTCTCTTGCATTTAATAATTTTTAATTGGCCTTGTTTTTGCCTTTTTAGTAATTAATTTTTATTGTTTTTAAAAATATCAGCCCATGATAGATTTTTGTTTAAAAAAAGGTTCTTATCCCAGATAAGAAAAATAGTGTATGATAGCACTAGGTCATTTAATCCAGCACTGTAGTTAACTTACATATCTGTGTTGCTCACTCATTTTCCTTCCTATCTTCCTTTTTTTTTTTT
>NW_016107405.1:4315325-4319410 GCF_001604975.1 Cebus imitator | reverse complement strand
TATCAAAGCTGACATTGGTATTTTGCTCAAAAGGTGATATGGAGTTTAGAGTCTGTAGTTTTAAATCTAAATTGCACTTTTAATATCTCTATGAAAAACAAAGGGTAACTTTTTTTTTAACCCCCAGTTATTTGTATTGTAGGCCAGTACCTCATAAAGGAAAAATTGGATCCTTCATCCTTACTTTGTGACTCAGTCTGTTAAGATTGTCAGGTTATGCTCATATAAAAACAAAGATCTACCTAACATCTACGTGGTCATTTTTCAATGAAACATGATATCACTTTATCATCAGACCAAGCAAGGGAAAAGTTCACTGTGGCTAGAGATGCATTAATGGACTCCACATCAAGGCATTTGTGCTAAGCTTTCAGCCCCTCTTTTCTGCTAGGCTCACCGGTCAGATCAGCTATGCAATGAACACCCTAAAACTCCTGTTTACAGCTTTTCACAGCGACCAGAATGTCACAATGATAAACACAAGCTGAATCACTCATAGCTTGAGGATGATTCAACATTTCAGATTAAGTATATTTACACAGTAGTAACTTGCTGTCATTCAGCAGATGAGATCTCAGCAATCCCCACTGGTTGCTCCCACTTTATTAAGCCACACTCAAATCCGAGCAGTCTCCCCCATTCTTACTAAGGAGCAGAGAAATTGGCAATTCTAAACTATGCTCTTTTACTTTTATGAATTTGACCAAAGTAAATGCAGTGATACTTAGAAATTTATAGTCATGCATATCCTTATCACTCTAATTCCCCATTATCTAACTAGGATGTTAGGTAGGCAGGGCACTTAGAGCAGAAAATTGACAAAACCATGCTAAACTGCAGTTCTTTTGTAGGACAGTCAAAGATTGTAGCTGGGTAGTTGAAAAGCATAACCTCTAAATTTAATCCTCTAATAGTGCTTGTGGCAAATTTTAAACATGGTATTTACTCAAAGAACAGCAGTGAAGTTATCAATTATCACATTATTTTTCTTTAAAATCCTGAAAATCTGGGGTTTTGAAATGGCTTTTATTTCCTCTCCTAGAAAAAGTTGTTTTCATAATATAATTTCCCTGGATACCACCACCTTGTAAAAAAATAAAATAATTTCCTGTCTATCCTGCATATTAATGATTTAATAATTCTTTTAAAATCATAATTTTGGTTACCATGGTAGTAGTTACCAAACAAAAATTAGCTATGTCTGCAAACAGGAAATCCAAGAATGACTCTTTTGTAATGCATTTGTAGTCAGGGAGGACTTACAGTTTGTGTATATTATAGGTATAAGTCTATTTTTATAGCTTCATCCATTCATAATCTGTTTCACATTCTAATACATAAGAGCTGCTTTCCTTCTTCTTTTCCATTTGCCATTACTTAAGACAAATGAAATAACCTCTATTACAAAGTTTGCAAAACCAAGAATCAAGCCTGGGGATCACCACCAAAATTGCTCACTGTCTGTGTTAGAAATGTAGTGTAGTGATAACCTATAAAGAGTTCATTGATGGGTATAATCCCAGTTGTGCTTACTTTCAATCACTTACATTGCTCTATCATCACTTGCAATAGCATAATTCTATGATATATGCTTAAGTTCAGTGTTATTCTTGTTCACTATTATAACCCCAGAGTCTAGAATAGTGCATGGTACATAAAAAAAGCACTCACATTTTAAAAAACAGCCTTATTTTGGGAGAGAGAACTTTTAAAGAAAATAAATGCTGCATTATTTTTCATTTTCCCATAATTAAATACCAAGGTTAAATAATACATCACTCCTAGGCTTATGGGACGCATACTATTACAGCCTTCGGAGCCTTATACTACAGATTTAAATTAAACTTGACCTAATATCTTCAAATACATCCACAAATATTATGAAAATTAAATAAGAACAAACAAGTTGAAGATAGCTAAGATTTGTGGAAAAAAATTATTCAGTTCAATCTATAGCTTCTTCATGGAATTTACTAACATTTAAATTATGCCATCTCCTTTATGTATATATTTATACATATAGATACATGTTCTTGGTCTGTGTGATTTTAAAGCACTGTGGAACATTATACTTTGTAGACTACTGATATTATTTTCCATGATCAGAGAATCACAAGACTTGGAGAAACCATAGAAATCATCTGGTTCCCCTACTTAATTTTATATAAATATAAATTGATATCCAAAGTGGTCAATATCACAAAAAATAGTGGACTCGGAACTACCGACACTCAGCTCAGGGCAATTTTAAATATATTATGCTGCTAAATGGAAGTGAGAAACTGATATACTACGGAAGACCTTTCCATACACTATAGATATTTATACATGCTGGAGACTTACTGACCTTTCCTAATTTCTGAACACACTTTGGTGATTTGGTATGTAAAAAAGGTATATTCACATTAGCATAGGGCCAACTGGTATTCCTCCTTCTAGTTCTCAGAAAAAGAACAAAGGAAGTAGTTTCCATATTACCAATTTATCACTCTCTTTCCACTAAGAAGGCCCCTGTTGTAACTCTTGTTGCACACTGATGGGCTATGATGTTGATCCCAAGCTCACGATGCTGGATGTCACACGGAAGCTCCATGAGAGCCTCATGAAATATCTGACTATTTTGGTGTTTCTCACAGCTTCTCAGCTTCACAAGAAATGTTTTTGCATGAAGAATGGGAAATTTAAAAAAAAATAGTTCTCCTTCCAATATTAAGAGCTTTTTGTTTCTAGCTGCTCTATTCTTAACTGTCTGGTCTGCCATTCCATAGGTACCCTGAACACTTTGCTGCTAGGGAAAAGAGATTTAGCGTGCTCATGCTATGTGTAAGGCCTTCTATCAACTGCAGAGCTCAACAGGGAGAAAAGCCCATGAGTATCCCTTTATATTTCCAGATGCCATTTGTTAAACATACAAAACAAAGAGGCAAATACAGGGTCACTGTTACCCAGGGCCATTTTACATAATTGGCTCCCACCAAAAGTCAGCAAGTTGGAAGAATCTTAGAGGATCAGATACAGAATATTATTGGGGAGAGAGATCCAAGATAGCCAACTAGTAGCTGCTCAGGATTGTAGCTCCCAGTGAAGGTGCAGGGAGTGGGTGGAGGCCAGACTTCCAGACGAATATTTGTTGCCTACGGACCAGGAGATTCCTGGGGGGGGCCCACGGGTCGCCAGCATGACTCTTTTGGCTGGTGTGGCTGTTTTGCCAAGTGTCCTGGTGTGGCAGTTCTCAGTGCGGGAGTGTGCGGGACTGGGTGCCCTTTTAGTTGGCATTTGGAGCTCTGGGAAGGCAGAGTCGCCCATTCAGCTGATTTGAAAAGGGGACTGAAGCCAGGAGCCAGACCTGGAGATTCCCGGGCAGAAAAAGTGCCACGAATCCCAGTGCCACTGTACAGCCTGCGAGGTCACCTTAAGTTGCATGGATCCTGGTGCCTTTTTGGAGCACCTGGGAGAGAGTCGACTGTTCAATTAGGAAAGGAAGAAAAGGGGGCTCTGAGGTGGGGAGCCAGGTGATCGGGCTCGGCTGGTCCAACCCCCACAAAAAGCAGCAACTGAAAATGACGACAGTTGAGAGTTTCACAGCAAGCACAGCTGAACCCGGGAAGGTCCAGCTCTGTGGGGGAGGGGCATCTGCCGAAGGTAAACAAATAAACAGAAATAACATGGCCACCACCAAGCTGGACGTCCACTCAGAGACCCAGTCAGAAAGTCAGCAATTACAAAGACGGCAGCTGGATAAATCCACAAAGATGGGAAGAAACCAGCACAAAAAGGCTGAAAACATCTGAAACCAGAATGCCTCTCCTCCTTTGGGGATCACAGCTCCTCATCAGCAAGGGAACAAGGCCTGATGAAGAATGAGTGTGATGAATTGTCAGAATCAGGCTTCAAAAGGTTGATAATAAGAAATTTCTGTGAGCTAAAAGAACATGTTCTAACCAAATGCAAAGAAACTAAGAACCTTGAAAAAGGTTTGACAAAATGCTACGAGAATAGACAATTTGGAGAGGAATGTAAGTGAATTAATGGAGCTGAAAAACACAATACGAGAACTTCACGAAGTATGCACAAGTTTTAACAGT
>NW_016107405.1:4224714-4315292 GCF_001604975.1 Cebus imitator | reverse complement strand
AAGCAGAAGAAAGGATATCAGAGGTCAAAGACCAACTCAATGAAATAAAATGAGAAGACAAGATTAGAGAAAAAAGGGTAAAAAGGAATGAGCAAAGCCTCCAAGAAACATGGGACTATGTGAAAAGACCTAATCTACGGTTGATAGGTGTACCTGAATGTGATGAAGAGAATGAATCCAAGTTGGAAAATATTCTTCAGGATTTTATTCAGGAAAACTTTCCCAACCTAGCAAGGCAGGACAATATTCAATTCCAGGTAATACAGAGAACACCACAAAGATATTCCTCAAGAAGAGCAACCCCAAGGCACATAATTGTCAGATTCACCAGCATTGAAATGAAGGAGAAAATGCTAAGGGCAGTCAGAGAGAAAGGTCAGGTTACCCACAAAGGGAAGCCTATCAGACTCACAGGAGATCTCTCAGCAGAAACCCTACAAGCCAGAAGAGAGAGGGGTCCAATATTCAACATCCTTAAAGAAAATAACTTAGAATTTCATATCCAGCCAAACTAAGCTTCATAAGTGAAGGAAAAATAAAATCTTTTGTGAACAAACAAGTACTCAGAGATTTCATCACCACTAGGCCTGCTTTACAAGTGCTTCTGAAAGAAGCACTACACATAGAAAGGAACAGCCAGTATCAGCCATTCCAAAAACATACCAAAAGGTAATGAGCATCAACATAATGAAGAATCTACATCAACTAATGGGCAAAACATCCAGCTAACATCAAATGGCAGTATTAAACTCACATACATTATTATTAATCCTAAATTTAAATCTACTAAATGCCCCAATCAAAAGACACAGACAGGCAAATTGGATAAAAAACCAAAATCCATCAGTATGCTGCATCTAGATCCATCTCACATGCAAGGATACACAAAGACTCAAAACAATGGGATGGAGGAACATTTACCAACCAAATGGAGAGCAAAATAAATAAATAAATAAATAAAAAGCAGGAGTTGCAATTCTTGCCTCTGATAAAATACACTTTCAAGCAACAAAGATCAAAAGAGGCAAAGAAGGACATTACAAAATGGTAAAAGGATCAATGCAACAAGAAGAGCTAGCGATCCTAAATATATATGCACCCAATACAGGAGCACCCAGATACATAAGGCAAGTTCTTAATGACTTATAAAGAGACTTAGACTCCCACACAACAATAGTGGGAGACTTTAACATCACATTGTCAATATTAGACAGATCAACGAGACAGAAAATTAACAAGGATATCCAGGACTTGAACTCAGACCCGGAACAAGTAAACTTAAAATACATTTATAGAACTCTCCACCCCAAATCCACAAAACATACATTCTCATCAGTACCACATCACACCTCCTCTAAAAGTGACTACATAATTGGAAGTATATCACTCCTCAGTAACTGCATAGCATTATGCAGGTTTAAATGAAATACTAGTTGGCTGCTTGTTTGTTATTTTCCTCCCTTATTCCTTCCTGTCTCCATTGTTAAGCACAATTATTGGCATAAAAGAGGTTTTCAATATCCATTTTTAGACTGCATTCTAGCCTGGGCAATAAAGCAAGACTCTTGTTCTCTCTTCTTTTCTCTTCCTCTTCTCTCTTTCATTCTTTTTCTTTCTCTCTTTTTTTTTCTTTCTCTCTTTTTTTCTCTTTTTCCAAAAAAAAAAAAGAATATTATTGGAGTTTATGCCATTTATTTGACTGTGCAAGTTTCCCAGAAATTCCTTTTCACAATACTTTTACTTTTCTTATACTTTGCCTCTGCCCAAAGAATGTCAATGGTAACTTACACTAAAGAGAATACATACAAGATAGATAAAATAGAAACAAAATATAAAAACTAGTAGGATGCTAATTTTGTTGGAATATAAACCACTTTGGGGAAGCTGCTAGAGACAGGGAGACATGGAGAGGTACACAGGAACTTCAAATTTTCTGCTCAATTTTGCTGTGAAGCTAAAAATTGCTTTTAAAAAATAAAGTCTTTTTAATAGGGGGAGAAAAATCAAGACATTTTTGAAGCTTTTTGAGACAAAGAGTAATTCTGAAAATATTTTTCATCTAGGTGGGAGCATGGAGAAAGATTCTAGAGGAGTGTGCAATGTGAGGGGTTGGTCCTTGAAGGATGGGAAAAACTTAGTGCTGTAAGTGGAGTATGGCCATGCACAAGCAAAGTCATGGGGTGAATTGATGGTACACAGGTAACAGCCAGTAGAGATATAAATTCCTATTTCTACTTCATAGGACACCATAAAGTAACAGAATCAATAGAAAACCTACTATAGTTTTTTCTACAACCAATATTCAGGGCAATTAAGAGAAAGTGACTTTTCACATTCTACCAATGTAATGAATCACACCACAGGTTAGAAGAGTTTTACGAAAGCCCAGCTAAGGACCAGTCATTTCCTTCTGCACTTGTTCTGAGAGGCAGAACACCTCTAAAGCAAAGCCTTCGATGTGCCTTGCCCTAATTCTTGCAGCAAGAATGGCTTCAAGCTTTGAATCCAATTGATATTTGAGCATCCAGGTCACCATGTATTGCTTTCTCCACTTCAACCAGGGGCTACATAAGGCCAATAACTCAGTCTAATTTCTAATGGAAATAATCTTTATAGTTCCATACTTTTTCCAATTATATTCACTTGGTTTCACTATGCTTTTTTGACTAATGACAAAGGTTTTGAAAACAAGTCTGGATGCAGAGAAAGGGGATTTTTAGTGACATGTAATCTTTAAAATACATGACATTTTAAAATGTATCACATGTAATCTTTAAAATGTATCACATTTTAAAATGCATCACAAAAGTAAAATAAATAAGAGTCTTTAAAAAAGTATGCAAAACATTAGGATTAATCAAAATAGAAGGGTTAGAAAGATGACAAAAAATGAACACAGTAAAATTAAAGCCCTGCAGCAATTCCAGGCAGTATAAAGGAAATTACTGAGGTTCTCTTTCTCTGTTGGTATGCTTTTAATTGAAAAAAGTAATTCTCATGGGAGAGTAACACAGAAAGGAAAGAGGAAAACAGCTGGCTGTTAGCCATGATTTGCCATTCACTGCAAAAGGAGACTGTTTCTGCTTCTCAATGTTCATGGTTTTTCCCAGCAGACACAGACCATACTGACACAAAGTCAATTAAGATGAGACTTAAGACATAAAAAAGAGGTATAGATGTGTAACTCAGAAGACAGGGCAAGGACATAAAATCAAATTCTGTTCTAAAGTATATTAAAACAAAAACTTTGTATAACCAAACTAGCTCCCACATCCTAGCAACAGCTTGCTTACTTCAAACAAAACAAAACATAGTGAAGTCTAATTATAAAAACCCCTTGTCTTTGTGATGGTGGCTTTTAACTGGTAATTAATCCCAATTTGTACAACTGATGTGGATGAGCTTTCCTTGTACAAACCAAGAATTTTATAATAGTATCATCTATCTCAGCTTTTTACATGAAATGTTAATGTGGAAAAAATAATGCTTTTCATCTGTCTGGAAGAAGTTCCTCATGAAATCAACAATGTAAAAGCTTTAGAAGAAAAAAAATGTCATACATCTTAAAACAGAAGTCATACTAGTTGTACTTAAATGGTTGTGTCTTTGCTCCAACTTCTAATCTGCCTTTTCTCTTTTCTTGTATACCCAAGTCAAAAAGAAAGGAGACTTGAAAACTAGGTACCAAAATAGGGTAAGAAGGCTCTGCTGATAAATCAGATAGTCTTGTAATCTGTCCTTCTTTGAATTTGTTAGAAAACGATTGCTAAAAGGAACACAAATACATTCCTGAAATTTCCAAACTTTTGTAATGGGAAACTTTTTGTTAGAACATCAAGTCTATCAAGAAGCCCACAAATTGGAGTCAAAGTGAGTATATATGGAGTTTTTTCATGGCTTCCAATTTACTGGTTGAGGACTCTAAGAATCATCAGTGAAGACAATGTAGTGAAACAGGGATTTGTTAACATCGTGGGATTTCATAATTTTATTTTGTGGAATGATTTTTGGGGTTGTAGGGGCAGGGAAGAGTAAGATTAGAGAAAGTTAAAATTCTTGGTTGAAAATATAACTTTTAAAAGTAAAGTGGAGATGAAGGACAAAAATTACACCATATGTCAAGGGCGTTATTTATCATAACCCACATTTTCAAACTCTAAGGAGATTGTTTATAAATAACATCTGGAGTTTTCCTTTGCAAGCACATACAATTTTTAACTTTGAACTTTTCCCCTCAGAATTACTCCTTGTCTCAAAAAGCTTCAAAAAAGTCTTGATTTTTCTCCCCCATTAAACAGACTTTATTTTTTAAAAGCAGTTTTTAGCTTCACAGCACAATTGAGCAGAAAATTTGAAGTTCCTGTGTACCTCCCCATGTCTCCCTGCCTCCAGCAGGCTCCCGACTATCAACAGCCCGTATCAGTGCAGTACATTTGTTACAAGTGATGAAACACATCGACACATCATTATCCCCAAAGTACATAGTTTACATTAGGGTTTCCTCTTGGTGTTCTACATTCTATAGATTTTGATTAATGTATAATGACACGTATCCCCCATTTTATACTATCACAGAATAGTGTCATTGCCCTAAAAATCCTGTACTTCACCTATTCATCCTCCCCAGCCCAAAAGATGTTTACTTTTACAAAACTATCTTCAAATAAGTACTTAAAAGCAAGGACAAGACCCCTCCCCCACCCCAAATTTTAGACAAGTATTAAATTAAGTAGCTCTTACCCACTTGTATTCATCAATAGAAAGCTAAGTAGGCAAAATGCTTTCCTGGTGGCAAGCAAGAGTAACCAAAAATATTAGATTTATTTAAAAGAAAAAAACGTAACGGGAAGAGAATAGAATGCAATCATGCTACCTTCACAATTTATGTTTTTCTGTTCTTGGATACCTTTTTGAGTGCCTGTGAATTTTAGTAGTAAGGAATGAAAAACGAGGTTTTCTCATTTCAAGTTGTTATTGGTCAATAGCTTCCTAACCTAAAACTTTGCATTCCTAACACAATACTTTGAATCCATTTTCAAAAATCCAATTCTGGGCATAAAACAGAATTAATTCTCAAGACAAAACTTAATGTTTAGAAGATAAAATAATATTAGGAACCATGAGTAAGAGAAAAAAACTGTTTTCTCTATTCTTCCCTTCCTCTCTCTGCAAAACTCCCCTATTTGATAAGGGACTGCTAGCTTAAATTTACCACAAAGTAAAATATGAGCAAATCCCCTGGAACGAGAACTTTCGCACAGAGCAATTCACTGGAATGTGACATCAGCATTCCTTCTGAGTCACAATCTGGTCCCACCCTTTTCTCCCAGGCGACACCAGGCTCCCCATAACCAGGGAGTGGCTCAGGTAGGGCCTTAGGTTCTGATGCCTGCGAGGCAGCAGCCAGGCTGGAAATGTGTCCCAGCGCTGAGACGCTAGTGACAACCGCCCTTTGGGGCTAGCTGCCAAACAGGGAGAATGCACTCTTTGACAGATAATTCCCTAAGACGGCGGCAGTGCTTCAGTGGACAAGTAATGAATGACCCCCCACCCAAAAAAGAAATCACATTAGAAGTTACCACCAGCACGGGTGCGAAGGCAGTGCATTAAATCAACACTCACTTTAGAGCGCCCCAGGCAGCCCAGCTGGAAGGGAGGAGGTCAGAGCTGTCAAAGCACAGCAGTGCCCCAAACCACGAAGGCTTAATGAACTTGAACTTCCTGAGCCAGGAAGCGTCACAGTCTCGCCCGCACTCGCCCTAAGCTCGTCCTTTTCTTTTGAGGAGGCCCAGGCACGCTGAAACATCTTCAGTAAAGTTTCCAACACCTCCAATCGCTGCGACTCCGGAAAACCGGAGAGAAGCGTCCCGCGCCTGCCCTCGCTCGCGCTTCCAACTCTGTTGCTCTCGAGTTTGGGGAGCTGGCGGGGCCGCCCCGCGCCTCCCTTAACCTGCGGGCCCGGTCCCTGAGCCAGGGACGCCGAAGACGCAGGGCCGGGCTCACGCCAGGCGGCTCGCTCGCCCCACCCGCCCCTGCACCTCCGAACACCGTGTTCCGCGCTACCCGCGCAGGTGAAGCTGCCGCCGCCCGCCACAAGCGCCCCCCTACCTTCTTCACTTTGTTTTCCAGGTCCATGTCTGTGCGTCCGAGGGGTTCCCTCCTTCTCCCGTCCAGGATCTCACGGCCGGGCTCGGTTGGCCTCGGGCTCCACTGCGGACCTGGAGAACCTGCGGAACTCCCGCGCCGCCCCCTCTCAGCCACTCGCCCGGCGGCGTCGAACTTCCGCCGCCCAGTCCGCCGCAGCCGGCCTGCGACAGAAACCCGGGAACAAAGAGGCCCGGGCAGCCAATGGCAGCCGGGCAGCGCCAGGCCGCCGCCAATCACCGAGCGCCGCACGCACCTTCTAGGCCCCAGCGCGGCGCTGGTAAGGTGAGGGGCGGGGCCGTGTCCGGGGCGGCGCCCTACGGGGCGCGCTCGCGGACCTTAACCTGGTCTTCTGAGGATACTCTGGGTGTCCGCGGGCGGGCTTCTAAAGAGCTGGGATCCAGCCTCTCTCATCTGAAGATGGAGCAGGGCTTCATCTTTGAAGTTTGCACCTGTGTTTGAGCTGGGTCAAGGGGAATAGTTATCCCAATAGTAACTTATCAGTTTATTTTCAGGGGAGAGAGAGAGATTGTAGGGATCGTTTTCTGAGCATTGGGTTGTTCAAAAGATGATGTGAATCACTTCAGAAACAGGTTGTGTCCATTCCTTTGGAAGCAGAGCGTTGCCCTTTGTCTCTGCTATGTGAAATGGTGCTAGGCCTATCGTGTGCTCAGGCTTTGACGAAGTCGAGTCATCACATTGGTGCACCACAGCTGAATTCATTTCATGCCCTAATTCAGGAGCAGATGCATCTAATACCATCAGACTGCTGGGCCTGGAAGGGAGCCTAAGGATTACAGAGTCTAGCTTCCTCATTTTGCAGGGAACTGAGGACTCCAGAGATGCAGGGATCAGCCTAATGTCTTAGCCTGTGGGGAACAGAGGCAGTGCTCATGAATCTAAACGATTTCTCTAATATGTTTGGGGCTGGAAGTACATGATTTTGACTAAGGAAAAAAAGCGGCCAACTTTCTTCAATTTGTGGTTATGGCAAAAAAATCACATTGCCCAGACAGCAAGTGACCTAATTTGGCACCTATTTTTAAAAATAGCAAAACAAAATAAAACGAACAAAAGTTCCCAAATAATGCAGATATTCAGGCCCAGGTGTGTCTCTACTTTGCTTCTGGAAATTTGGTGGCTAAAAATACCCCAAATTCATTTTAGCCAATACTTGCAACTCTGCTTACTTGATTATTTGTTAACACAGAGCATTGATTTTTAATGTGTATGTTTCCTTTATCCCATTAAGAATTAAAACTGAAATTGAAGAGTTATGCGTTTTTCTTTTCAGTTGATGTAAAACTTTTCTGTATTATTTTCCCAAACCATCTTGAAAGGTGTGGTCCCCTGCAAAGTTTGCCCTCTGTAAGTGCACAGGAACATGAGGTCTAGCTATGATAAAGCAATTTTGTCTCTTTCAGAGAGCTTAACAGATGGACAATGTCCAGTAAAGCAGTTTAAATAAGGCATCAAACAAATGAATGTTGTATCATAAATTTTGAACCGTATTTGATGAGGTTGCAGAGATGACACTAAGAAAACCATCTGAAAACATTTTTTTTTTAAACCATCAACTTCTGCCTTTCTCCCATTCTTCCTTCCCAATCCTGTCAGCATTACATTGTGTGTATATCATTGGCCAGGATGGAAATAGAAATTCAGTGAGTTTTATCTGGAATCATCACTAGGCTAATTATGAAAAGTAATTATAGATTATAAATTATAAAAGTAAAATTGAGGTAGACAAGTGTTAGGAGAATTAAATTGCAAGTTTTTGTTCAGTTATTCAGGTGTTAAGCTACAGTTATTTAGGAGGTAGAACTGGCATGCTTTGATTACTACATGTGGTTGATGACAGTGGAATGAATAGAAGATAACATACATTTCTATCTTGATCAACTCTATGGATGGCTCAGGAAGACAGAAAATATAAAGTGAGGGTCAGGGTTTTGTTCAGTGGTGCTTTCTTTGGGACTGGTGGTGGACATAAAGGATACCGTTTGAATGTATTGAGTTTGAGACTGGGACATTGAAATGAAGTATCCAAATATAAATCTTGAAACCTGGACTAGAATGCTGATTTAGGAGTTCACATTGTACATAAATAAAGGCCAAGAACCAAGATCAGCCTGGGAGATAGTAAAATAAAAGAGAAGAATATCAAAGACACCAAGCGAGCAAGGCTGAACAAGAGAAACACATGAAAAAGATAAGGGTTAGATTAAGGGTAAGAAAAAAAATTAGGAGTCAAATCCCTATAAGCAAGAAGGGAAATTGAAGAAGAAATTAGTTAACTATGTCAAATTGTAGAAAAGCATGAAATGCCCTTTGGATTTAACAAAAAGGAGATCATTGGTGACTTTGGATTTTTGGTGCAGTTGTGAGGAAAGATATTACTTAATAATTTTATCTCTCTTTGTTTCTACCAGAGTGCTTTAGTCAATGTTGGACTTGGCTTTTCCACAAAACTTATGGAAACATCAGCCAAATAAATGCTCAGCTCCACTGTTTCAATCAAGTAGAGAGGAAATCAATATACTATACTGGATAATACTGAGGAATGTTCTTAAGATCTTTATCCTTATAAAAGTAAATAAAAATACTAGATTTTACACATGCGTGCAGGCACACACACACACACACACACACACACACACATACACAGAGAGACAGAGAGAGAGATCCCAAAATTCTCTGTATAGGCCAAAAAAAATATTTATTCAGGTCAAATTCAGTTTCTATGCTATCAAATTACAATCTCTGATGAGGAAACTGTGTTAAACATTTGTGTACTTTTCATCATAATGATCACTGTAGAGATGTAAAAATACACAAGACATTCCCTTTGTTCTTAAGCAGTTTGCAGATTAATATGTGGGTAGCAGGAATATGAGAGTAATGAAGTGTTACAGGTAGAGGGAAGCACACATGAGAGTCAGGGAGAAGGTGGTACTCAGGAAACTTACAATCATGGCAGAAGGCAAAGTGCTAGTAATCACTTTAAATGATAAAAGCAGGAGCAAGAGAGAGATAATGTGTGTTGCGGGGGAGGGGATGAGTTGTGCCACATAGTTTTAAATGACCAGTTCTCCTGTGAACTCAGAGAGAATGCACATTTGTCACCAAGGGAATGGCCCAAGCCACTCATGATCCAAACACCTCTCACTGGGCCCCACCTCCAGCATTAGGAATTACAATTCAACATGAGATTTGGGTGGGGACAAATATACAAACTGTATCACAAGTAATAGTAACCCTTGAGCTAGTTTACTTTTTAAAAATTGCCATTTTATTTTAAGGATATAGAAGTATCTTGCAAAACTCAAGGGCCAGATGCACCTGTGACTAGATTAGGCACTTGCTAACGTTTGGAACAGGGAATCTACTCTTCCACTGGGGTCACATGGTCTCTCATCTTGCTGCTTGGCCTCCATCAGCTTTAGTTTTTTCTCTTTGAAGACTCTGTTTTTCTGCACACATGCGCAACCAATAAAGGCAATCCAGCTCTTTAGTTGTATCACCTTAATTCAAGCAACACCCAGTTTGGGATTTCAACCCCTCTGGCAGAAAGACTTTCAATAGCCCATCTTGGGTAAGCTTAGACTTCTGGTTCAGTCAGCTGGAGCTGGAGCCAATTCAGAGACAAAAAGGACAACACATAGACTATATCCCAAACTTATATGTAGGACTAATGTCACAAAGAGGGAGTAATAAGAGTTTTCCAAATGCCTCCAAAGATATTTATCTCTGTTTCAGATGTTATAAGGAAATAAGGAAAGGAAGAGACTTAGTAAGTACAAACAGAATTTTTTTTTTTTCTGTTGATATTGGAGAACTTTTTTCCCTTGGCTTTTATTTTAGGTTTGGGAGTACATGTGCAGGTTTGTTACATGGTTAAATGTTTTGTTAAATGGTTTGTATATGTGCAGGTTTGTTACATTGTTTCTTACATTTGTTGCTTGTTGCTGGGGTTTGGTTTACAAATGATTTCGCCACCCATGTAATGAGCATAGTACTCAAGTGGTACCTTTTTGACCCTCACCCTCCTCCCACCCTCTACCCTCAAGTAGGTGCCAGTGTCTACTGTTCCCCTCTATGTGTTCCGGTGCACTTAATATTTCTGAACATTTCAAAAGCTATTTAAATTACAGAAACCCCACTTAGGCAAAAAGTTGTAGGTGTTTATTTTATTGCTAGGAATGGGGTTAGATAATGAATGGGACAAGTCTAAGGAATTGAAGATTAATCAGGAGATCCTAGCTATAAGCCACACGAAATACACTAAGGGCCAAAGTAAAGCAGTAGCAATGGGTGTGGAGAGTTAGAAGGATTTATCAATAATATTAAAGAGGTAGAAAATATTGGTCTTGATTGATTCTTAAAAAGAGAGAGGATAAGGAATCCATTAGGATTCTACTTCCTTATCGCTTAGGAATCTATTTGGGTGACCAATTTGGTGGATATAACACACACCTTAAGGTAGGAAACAAAAGAGGAGAAGAAAGTTTGATTGAGAAAGATAATGGGTTTTGTTTTTTATGTATTCATTTGGCAAGGCTGATAGGATCTGAGTCTGGTGGACAAAAGAAACATCCGGGTTGAGGATACAGCTGGATACAGGATACTATATACACAGTATACATACATAAACATATATACATAAAAATATATACACAGAGTAAACACTACATACACCAGGGCAAAGAATTATTTAAAACTTTTCTGTACTAGATGAGGTAAAAATTTCAAGATGAAAATGATATACCTGTCTCCTCAATTATTAATGTGGCCCCAAGAGGCCTCTTTAGAGATATTAATAATTTATCAACACCTGTCATAGGAACTCCTTCGTGAGCCTGACACAGATATTATTCCTCATTAGCAGCTTGTATAAGATTACAGGTTACTCTATAGGGATTTCTTTTAAAAGAAATAGGTGCCAATGTAGCTTAAAGGAAACTAATATCCCATGATATTTTAACTGACCAAAAATTGGGGATTGGCTAAGTAAATAATGGATGAGCCATATGATAGATTTAGTTTAGTTATTGGTCAAGGATGCTTAGGAATGTTTGTAATGGAAAACAATTATAAAGTTATAGGAACAGAATATAATATGGAGTTACATATACAGTATGCAGTATGCTGATAACTATACAAAAATACCCTGCATAAAAAAAGAACATGAGGGAAATACTCTGAAATGTCACCAGCAGTTTGCCTTTGATTGGTGCGTTCATGGGGATTTCTTTCTTCCTTTTAAAAATACTTTATGATGAGTATGACTATTTTAAATGGAAAAACCTTATTTAAGAATACATTATTTAAAGCATTTTGGTCGACAGAGCAGTGGCAGTATAATTTTCAATCTCTATGAAAATCTACATTAAGAAGCAAAGAATCAAACAAAAACCAGATCCACAAATTAGCAAAACCAAATGCCCAGGGACAAACTTTACAATAAAGCTTAGTAATAAGGTATCTTCACAAACCCCAAAACACAAGAGGTGAGGGAAAGCCACCAAAAGCCACAAGACATGTATGCATAAACAATCATGTTTTAGGAGGAGAAGAAAATAATGGGGTGGTGTCTGATGGATGGAAGAACTAGAATGCTCTCCAGTTATTTGTTGTAAAGCATTTCAGGCCAGTTTTGTAACAACAGTAGGAAAAGTAAAAAGGAATGAAGGGAGGGAATGAAGCCATCTAGCCCTTGTGCTATGTCAGAGCTGATCCTCTATGACTCTTTTCTAGGACAAGTTTCTCCAGTAAGAAATTGCTTAGAGAGAAATCAAAATTGATCAGGATGGGGAAGTAGAGGCAATGGAAAGAAGTCTAGCTGGACACCATCCAATCTGGTAGCCTCTAACTGCATGTGGTTATTGCAATTTTAATTAATTTTAAGTTTTAATTGGCTAAAATTAATTAAAATTTAAAATTTGGCTTCTCAGTCACACTGGCCACACTTCACATGTTCAACAATCAGAGAGGAGAGCAGTATTAGGAAGCCTCAAAGTACTGTATTATTATCATCATTATTATCATTTCAGCACTTAAGGAGGCTAGGCAAAGTGGCTCATGCCTGTAATCCCAGCACTTTGGGAAGACAAGGTGGGTGGATCACTTGAGGCCAGGAGTTCAAGAGCAGCTTGACCAACATGGTGAAATCTCATCTCTACTAAAAGTACAAAATTAGCCAGGTATGGTGGTGCATGCCTATAATCTCAGCTACTCAGGAGGCTGAGAAAGGAGAATTGTTTGAACCTGGGAGGCGGAGGTTGCAGTGAGCCAAAATCACACCATCACACTCCAGCCTGTGCAGCAAGAGTGAAACTCCTTCATAAATAAATAAATGAAATGAAATAAAAATAAAAACAAGGGAAGATGGAGCTCTCTAGAATTGGGCAAGATTTTCTGAACCTTGCCTTATTGTAAAAGTTCCAGTAAACTAATACCACATGAAAATGAGCAACAATAAAATATCAGGATCAAATTCCATACAAAGTTGTCATAAGAAAAAAAGAGCAGCATAACATCCCTAAAAATAGAAAGAACATCAGAAAAATGTGTCCACAAAACAAAACTATAAGATACTACTTTAAAACAAGCTTCAAGGCATAAACAAGATGATATATGGAAAGGATCACACAAATCAGAATCAGAAAAATTCAGAAGTGAGGTGAGAGAACTTAGGAAAAAATTAGAAATGAAGAAAACTATATTAACAAAATGAAAGCTAAAGTAAAATAATAAAAGAGCAAAAAACTGGTAATGGCTAAGAGAAATGGAAGGTAAAACAGAAGAAGAACATTTTTAAAAGAATTAGTCTAGAGAAAGTAACAAGTATCGAAAATAGACTAAAAAGATGAGACACAAGAATGATAGGAATCCCTGAGGAAGAAAATGAAACCAAAGGAACAAAACAAATACTAAAAATTATAATTCAAGAAGACTTTATTGAATTAAAAAAATGATTTAAAACTAGATATTGAAAGATTGCCCTACATACCTGAGACTATCAACTCAGAAAAATCAGTACTGAAGCATAATCTAGTAAAATTACTGGACTTTGAATAATGGGAGGAAAAATCCTTTGGGTATTTAGATTTTTTAAAATGCATGTAACTTAGAAAGGAAATTATAATATCATCTAATACAGTAATCATTTAGATTAGAAAAAAATGGAGGAACATACTTAAGATATTTAGGAAGGATACAGTGAGCCGAGAATTTTATATGAAGTGAATTTCAAGTGTCAAGGACACAGACAAACTTTTATCAATATGCAAAAACTTAAGAAATATTGTTCCCATGAGTCTTTTATGAGGAATCTGTAGAGAATGAGCTTCAGAGAACCAAAGTTACTGGAGATATATTGAAATAAGGAGGTGTTAACTATACAGACGACTCCTATAGAACAAAAACTAAATGAGGAACAAGGAGAGAGTGTAATGTATATTAACCATATGATCTGACGATGTAGATATAATAAAAATAAAATGAGCAAAGAGTGAATAAAAATTTTAACATACTTTCAATATTTATATTGGTGGTAATATTGGCATTAGTAATCTGCTGCTATATAATAGGAAGTAAGACAAATGAGTAATCAGTGGATAGCATAATTTTATCATCCTCTGTGATCTTGACAACCAGAATTCTAGATGTAGAAGAAAGAATAGGTTAATCTAAAATCCTAAAACTATAATAGTTTTGAATTTTACTTTCTCTTTTTGTATTTACTAGCTCTATCCACAGAGAAGAACTACAATGACTACCTTAGTAGCAGAGAATATCTCTAGAATTCAGATTGTGATCTTGAAATAAAATTTATCACTCAAAGGAACCTAGAACGTCTTGGAAAAGTTACTGATTCGAAAGCAGAAAATGTATAAGTTAAGCCTAAAACACATTGTCATAGGAGAGAGCAAGGAGGGTATGAAAAACTACTGGGGTCATGTCAAAAGAAGTTAGAAGCCAGCTTGAAGGGTCTCTTGCTGGCCCAAACTGGGTCAACTTGAACTTCAATAATGATAACAATTACAGTAAATTAAAACCCATCAAATATCTATAAATTCATAATAATATTTTTAAAACAAGCCATCTTTGGAGAATAATAGGGAAGCAAGTAATTATCTAAAGAATTAAAGAAAATCAAGGATTTATTGTATCTTTTCAATATGAACTATACCACTGGATAACCAAATATTAGAATGTGCCTCTTTATAGAAGTATTCCAACTAATACATCAAAATGATGGAATTAGAATATCACCATTTCAATACAATGAGTAAAAAGCAATATTGCTGACTGCTGCCATCACAGAAAGAAACTCAACCTGACATTATGTGCCAAATACCTCCCATAGGGCTACCAAAGGGATAACACCTGAATCTGGTCCAGTCTTTGTATCCAGCTGCCAATTGGCAGGAAATGCCACAGGCAGAAAAACATATTGAACTATGCCGAGAACACCAAATCAGCAAAATCCAAACTGCAGAAAACTCTACTGATCAAATGATCTTGGTTCTTCAATAGAAAATTGTAAGGAAAGGAAAGGATGAAAGGAGTATCTATAGATTAGGAGACTTAAAAAGATACCTCAATTATTTAAAAATAGGCAAGGATAAAATTAAACCATAGTGTCTAGGGATACACGTTTGAATAATGAAATTCCTTAAAAATGTGGGAAGAAATTGGCATACAAATCAGGAAAATGGTTACTAATGGGGACAACAGGGGCTTATGATTGAGATGGAGCATATAGACAAGGTTTCCTGAGTACTCACCAAACTTCACAAAACAAAGAATCCCAGAGAGCTAACGGGGAGTCTCGGTTCTAAACGGAAAATAATAATAATTCCAAGTTACATATATTCCTTATGTTCTTGATACACCCACATGTCTTTTTTTCCATACATATGCACCCCTAGCCTTGCCAAAATACATCTGTTTCATGTATAAACAGAAATACATTTAATTCTTCTTAGGTTGGATATAACAATTGCATCTAACTCTAAATCCAGGATATCTGGATGATACAAATTCATCTCAGTCAGGTCTATATGTGGTTTGTCATGATTTTGTTCAAACAAGCTAAATGATAAATATAACCAACAACCAAATTAAACAATGTAGAGTGGGTATATTAGTTTACAAGGGCTACAATAACAAATTACTACAAACTAGATGGCTTAAAATAACAGAAATTTATTATTTCATGGATCAGGAAGCTCTAAGTCTGAAATTGAGGTATCAGAAAGGCCATGCTCCCTCTGAGGCTTCTAGGACAGAATTCTCTTTGTCTCTTCCCAGCTTCTAGTGTTTGCTGGCAATCCTTGGCATTCCTTGGCTTGTCTTTCCTGCTTGAACATTTTCTTTTGAAACCCAGTCACCATTAAAGACGCCCAGGCAACTCCAGAAGCCTAGCTAGAGAGGAACTGATGTTCCAGCTGACAGCTCTCACCAACTTACCAAGGAAGCGGCCCTGCTGGGCCATCTCAGCTGATGTATTCAGCAGAGACAAGGTATTCTTGCCTTCCCTGCCTAAACTGCAGACCTATGAGCAAAATTAATAGTTTTTGTTGTTTACATCTACTACATTTTGAAATAGTTTGTTTTACAGCAATAGACAATCCATTTGTGGTGTCATGCAAAGCAGTGGTTCTCAACTGGGGTAGCTGCATCACTCCAATTTTGCTTTGTTCTTCATGTGACCATCTTCTCTGTATGTTTGTCTGTGTCTGAATCTCCCTCTTCTTTCTCTTATAAATACACTAGTCATTGGATTTAGGGCTCACCCTAGTTCAGTATGACATCCTCTTAAGTAAGTATATCTGCAAAGACCCTATTTGCAAATAAAGTCATGTTCTGAAGTTCTGGGCATATATGAATTTTGGGGGGACCTTATTTAACCCAGTTAAATAAACTTGCTTCTATTTGGGGAAACAAAAGCAAGGAAGCAACAGTAAAACTTCTTGGAAAAAAAAACAAAAGCAATCTGTTCTGTTCCACACTGTTCCAAAGCAAATATTATATCATGAAGAATTGAGAATGTAAGAGCTAACTTTCCAAAAGTGGAGTTAGGCTCTTGGTCTTCCATTTTGGATGCACCGAATTCTTACTACTAGAAGGCCCTACCTTATCCATTGTCCCCTATGATGACCTTCCATAGAGGCATTGTTTCAAATTTTCTTTCTGGAGAGCTATCCTATCCTAACAGTTGTCCTACCATGTCCTGTCTTATGGGTATTTGAAATTTGAGGGATACCACAATACAATGATATATAGGCTACTTTTGCCAGGCTTGAGATTTACTTAACATTTACCTGCCATTTTTATTTCAGGGAGGCCTTTAAATAAGTATTCCTCAACCATGATACCAACGACAATTTGGATTAGATAATCCTTGTTGTAGGGAACTGTCCTGTGTATTGTAGAATGTATAATAGCAGTCTGAGCCTCAACTCACTAAAAGCCACTGGCATCCCACTCCAGCTGTGACAACCAAAAATATCTCCAGACATTGTTAAATGTCTTCTGGAGAGCAAACTCATCCTCAGTTGAGAATCACTACTTTACATGATGCCAGAAATGGATTATCTATTATTGCGTTAACAAAAAATACCTCAAAATTTAGTTGATTAAAAAAACCCTAATCATTAATGTTGCTCAAAAATCTGCAGTTTGGGCAGGAAAAGCAAGGATACCTTATTTCTACTGCATACAGCTGAGATGGCCCAAATGGGGCAATTTGTTGGCAAGTTAGTGCTGGCTGTCAGCTGGGGCATCAGTTCCTCTTCAGTTAGCCTTCTATGAATTGCTCTGGTGTCTTTACAAATGGTGACTGGGTTTCAAAAGAGTAAAGTGGAGTTTATGACATTTTTATGATCTAGCGTTCAAAGTCATGTAGTATTCATTATTTAAGAAGAGCGTGTCAAATAGGAGATATGATTGCAATCTTCTTTGGAAAATATAATCTTTTGCCATCTGCCCTGTGGACACAAAAACTCACATTCTTTCCATCTGCCTAATAGAATGATTTCATCCTTTAAGATCTTCAAGTCTCTACAGCTCAGTCATCTGAATCAAGTCTAGGTGTGGATGGTTCTCCTCAGGTGTGGTTAATTAGTGCAGCTGCTCGAGTACCATTCCTGTTGATCGGAAAAAGTCTGAACTAAAGGGACAAGTTACGTGATCTTCACACACACTCACACACTCAGCATATACTGAGATAGTTCTAGAATCTCTGCTTTACAAAATCCCTTTAAATACGGGTAAGAAAAGAAGCACGTAACAGTCACTGTTCCACAGCAGTCCTGAAATCCAGCCAGGGATGTATTGTCACTTTCTTGACTAGGGCTTATTCTTGCTCCTTAAAGATTGTTTTTCACGGGTCTTGCTTTCATCTTCTGGGCTCTTCATTCTGATATCTGAGTCAATCATCTTCCTTTTCCACCAGAAATACTCCATGTTTGCACCTGAGTCATTCTCTTAACCAGCTTCCTGCCTGCAAACTTGGGAGTTCAAAGGAGCTGCCTGTTTGATGGAGCTGTATTGACTCTGTCCAGTTGAGTCTGCGGTGTTATAATTATCAGTCTCGTAAGTCCTATGGTATCACTTTTACTAAAAAATCATGTGAGTTTCTTATGTATCAACATATAATACATTCTATTACATCAAGCCTAATCTCTTTGAGATAATTCTTTCTCTATCTTGAGCTTAAACTGTGAAGCTTTCATTGGATAAGACATTTAGTATTCTCAGAAAACTTTTCTTTTTAAGGTGTAACGTCTATGTGGTGTACTCTAAGATACCTAGAGGGCTTTCTGTCTCTCTGAAAGGTTATATATTAGTCACTATGTTATATATTTCTGAAGTCTTAACAAAGACTCTTAATCACCATCCTGGACTTGATCTTTGCCCAGAACTCCTTTCTTAATTTAAAAATGATTTTCCATATGGAAATCCTGGGTATGAGAAGCAGGTTTACTTTAGAACCCAGAAATTAACAGTCTTTTTTTGTTTAATAGTGCATTCTTTAGTTCTTCTCTCCTCTCAAATTTTATCATAGGTGCACTTTTAATATTTTGTAGTCATCAAGTTTTAGGTATCTTTTCTATTTTCTATGTTATTGCAGAAAACAATCTTAGCAAACTTTCTGTCAGTACATAGCAATTGCTTCCCTTCCTCCAGTTCCTACTAACATTTGCCATACGTTTCTGTTAAGCCCTCACTGACAAGCTCCTTGAAGTCTTTTAGCTTTAGCTAACTGTCTCTTAGAAACTATTTAAGAAGCAGGGTGTCCAATCTTTTGGCTTCCCTGGGCCACATCAGAAGAAGAATCATCTTAGGCCACACATAAAACACACTAACACTAATGATAGCTGACGAGCCAAAATTTAAAAAAAAAAAAAAAAGCGAAAAAAAAGTCGCATGTTGTTTTAAGAAAGTTTGCAAATTTGTGTCGGGCTGCATTTAAAGCCATGCTGGGCTGCCAGTGACCCGCAGGCTGCAGGTTGGACATGCTTGATAAACTTTCAAGTAGTGTCCAAGGTACTTTGAGTTTCTGCTCTCTTCTGCCTAAAACCAATGCCACATGTTTCAGAATTTCTTTTTGGCAGCACTCTACTACTAGTGCCCAAAAGCTGTTGTAGTATTTATTGCTTTGTGACAAACCACTCCAAAGGTAGTGGCATTTTAGCAGGCTTAGAAATTGTAAGGGCCAGGAATTAGAAAACAGCGCAGTAGGACAGTCTTTTTCCATGGTGTATGGGGCTTTAGCTGGAGGTGTTAAAGGCTGGCGATGACTCAGTCATCTGGCTTGGGGCCAGAATCATCAAGAGCTGTCTTTATATATCTGGTTGATACTGGCTGTTAACTAGGACTATCAGTGAGAGTCTGTCTACATGGCCTCAGCGTATGTTTTTTCTTCATGGGCCAGTCGTTCACAGTCTGACAGCTGGGTTCCAGGACTGAATATTCTAGGAGAGCAAGGTGGAAGTATATGGCCTTTTTCTGAACTAGCCTCATAAGTCCTATGGTATCAGTTTTACTAAACTCTCTTGGTTGAGGCAGTCACAAAGATCCATTCAGGATTCAGGGGACATAGACCATATTATGCAATAGTTAGAGTATCCATATCACATAGTAAGAATGTGGTATGGGAAATATTTTTGAGTTCAACTTTGGAAGATACAATCTGCAACACTCACTGAGTAAAATGTTTGTATCTCTAGCCTGTAACCCTAGTTTTTAATCTCTCAGCAAAGGTTTAGGTCTCTATTTCTTCTACCCTCAATTTAAAGGCCTGTTTAAATTGAGGTAACTGACTTAGATAGCCAGAGATAATAGAAAGTTTTATCTTGTATGGGGATTGATTCCAGGTTTCTGTGCTTTGAAATTAGGATTTTGGAGGATTTAGGTAGGGAGTACATACAAGATACAGTCATGCACCAAATAATGATGCTTCAGTCAATGATAGACCACGCATAAGATGACAGTACTATAAGATTGTAAAGGAACTGAAAATTCATATAGCCAAGCAACACTGTAGCCATTATAATGTCATAGTACAACACATAATTCATTTGTTTGTAGTGATGCTGCCAAAACAAACCTATTATGCTGCCATTTATATAAAATTATAGCACATATAATTATGCACAGTATGTAATACTTGACAATGAAAATAAACAGCTATGTTACTGGTTTAGGTGTTTATAATACTAACATTTTATTATGTTGGTATATACTCCTACTTATGAAAAAAATTAACTGTAAGAAAACCTCAGGCAGGTGCTTCAGAAGGTATTCCAGAAGAAGGCATTGCTATCATAGGAGTTTGAAGCTCCATGTGTGTTATTGCCTTTAAAAACCTTCCAGTGGGACAAGATGTGAAGACAGAAGATGGTGATATTAATGAACCAGATCCCATGAAGGCCTAGGCTAATGTGTGTATTTGCATCTTAGTTTTTAATTAAAAAGTCTTAAAAATTAAAAAAAAAAAAAGAAAAAAGAAAACTGCTTATAAAGTTGTAAGAAAGAAAATATTTTTGTATAGCTACACAATGTGTTTGTTTTAAGTTAAATGCTATTAACAAAAGATTTAAAAAGTATCTTTAAAAGTTTAAAAAATCATGAAGTAAAAAAGTCACAGTAAGTCAAGACTTATTGTTGAAGAAATAAAACTACTTTAAATTTATTGTAGCCTAAGTGTACAGTGTTTATAAAGTCTACAGTGGTGTGTAGTATTGTCCCAGTATGGCCCTCATCTTCATTTACCACTCACTCACTCACTCACTCACTGACTTACCCAGAGCAATTTACTGTCCTGTAAGCTCCATTCATAGTAAGTGCTGTATACAGGCGTACCATTTTACATCTTTTATATTGTATTTTTACTGTACCTTTTCTATGTTGAGCTATGTTTAGATACACATATACCATTGTTTTTCAATTGCCTACAGTATTCAGTACAGTAACATGCTGTTCTGGTTAGCAGCCTAGGAGCAATAGGCTGCGCCATATTGCCTAGGTGTGTAGTGGGCTATCTCAGTTGGGTTTATGTAAGTACACTCTATGATGTTCACACAGAGATGAAATCACCTAACAATACATTTCTCAAAATATCCCTGTTATTAAGAGATGCGTGACTGTAACTTGATGAATCATGGAAGAGTAAAACTTCCTGATGTCTCTGACTCCTGAAAAACTCCACTTCAGCTAATACACTATGGTTAATATAGGACAACATGTTCAGTTTTTGTACTTCAACAGGACCCATGAATTTTAGACCTTTGCTAACTTGGATTTTTGGCCACAGCCAGAGTTTTTCTTAAAAAATTGCTGATCCTAATCCCATTACTGGGTATCTAACCAAAGGATTATAAGTTGTTCTATTATAAAGACACATGCACATGTACATTCATTATGGCACTGTTGACAACAGCAAAGACCTGGAACCAACCCAAATGCCCATCAACAATATAGTGGATAAAGAAAATGTGGCACATATACACCATGGAATACTATGCAGCCATCAAAAAGGATGACTCCATGTCCTTTGCAGGAACATGGATGAATCTGGAAACCATAATTCTCAGCAAACTGACAGAAGAACAGAAAATCAAACACCACATATTGTCACTCATAAGTGGGTGTTGAACAATGAGAGCTCATGGACACAGGGAGGGGAACATCACACACTAGGGTCTGTTGGGGAGTTGGTGGGCTAGGGGAGGGATACTAGGGGGTGGGGAGGTTGGGAGAAATGCCTGATGTAGGTGATGCGGGGATGCAGGCAGCAAACCACTATGGTATGTGTGTACCTATGCAACAATCCTGCAAGCCTGCACAGGTAGCCCAGAACTTAAAGTATAATTTTAAAGCATTGCTGATCCATACTAATGAACTTTTTCTTTTTTTCTGATGAGTGAGAAAAAAGATCCTAGCTTGTTTCTTTCTTGTAATTTATTGAAGGTGGCAAGAAATCACCAACACCTTCCAATACCCTGACATTTGCTATGAAATCCTCTTTAGTAACAGCTTTTGTGTATATGGCCTATGTCCTAACAGAAAACTGGAAACAGATTTAACCAACTCCCTTGATATCATTTTCAAAGGATTGCTATCTCCTCATGGTCTCCCACCTCAAACGGAACTACATTTTATGGTCTTTGCTTTGTAAAACCTCACTTTTAGGTATAGTACTTAAATGTCTTGCTGTTATCTAGTTGCATATGACAGGGACATAATTTGAACTAGTTTAAGCCAGTTGGGGTTTTATTGGCTCTATGTAACAGTGAGAGAAGGGTGGTTGGAACTGCCTTTAAGGATCACTAAAAAGAGATTTGAACACCCTTAGAATACTCTGTTTCTCTGTTTCTTGCAGCACTCCAGATTCATTCCCTTAGAAGAGTTTTTCCATGTCATGGGGGAAATAGCTACAGACAGTTCCAGGTCACATCTTCCATAACCAGACAAAAGAGGCCTCGTCTTTACAAATCGAAGTTTGAAAAACCCTGGGAATGATCTGTGATCAACTGAGTTTTATCTTCTCATTAAACTCAAGAGTCACGAGGTATTATTATCCACTGCTGCCCTTTATAATCTTAAGGCAAATGCTGGTACAAAATACTCATTTTCTACTCTAGAAACAATTTTTCTGATTGAAAAAAAACTCTATACTATTCCACCAAATTACAGTAAGATTTATTTTAAGCAGAAATTCAGAGCAGAGAATAATCCTTTTTAAAGTGTTGAATAAATTTAGAAATGATGTAAAAAGCAGAAAGGAAAGATATAGACTGTTTTTCTCATGAGTGTATGTTACGTATTAACAATAATGTTATACATATGCTTACTCTTTTCCTCAGCAAACCAAGAAAATGTGAATAAAAGATGGGATTGTAAAATAGAAGTGTGAGGCATCATAGCATTGGAGTTTATTGAGGTAATTGGCTAGGAATTCCTATGTGTCTCAGAATGGAGAATTTCACATCATTTTTAAAACAAATAATTCCTTGTAGGCAAACAAGTGAGTACTGAGTGGTATTGGTGGAATTATTATCTATGGCAGCATGCTCCCTGGGTAGAATGATTAGAACGATACCTTTTAGGAATAAGCAGTAAGGGCTTTTCAAAGTTATGCAGTAATCAAAATAGCAGTGGAAACGTTCTGTGATCAAGGGACCATGAGCACCATGCTAATTTTAAACAAATTCTGTATAAATTACAATGAAATACATTGTCTTAATAGGATATCACCGCTAAGTAATGTTACCTAATAAAAAATTCTTCTATCTATCAAATTATAATTTAATACATTTTCTTGCTTCAAACATTTACATAAGATCTCATCTTTAAAACTGCTTTCCCTTGGGTATACCATTTCCTGAGAGCTCAATGTTATGGTTAATGGAAATGTAGTTGTCAGATTGCCTCTTAACTGTAATATAAATATGAGTCTCTGGTAAGCCTCAGTATGAACAAAATCTACTAATTTATTTTTCATAGGTTGAATCATCCCTAAAAAGGGACAGCACAAGCCTATTGGTGACTATTTTAGTACACTTGCTGTGATAGCTGGGTAAGGAGGAAAATCAATTATAGTTCTGAAAGAGATGTAGATTTTGTCCACTTAAAACGCAGGCTTTTAATCCCTGGATAAAAACCTAGCCTGGAATGCATTCTGAAAGACATAACTTTTGCTTCTACCATAAGAGGATGTAGTAACTTCTGGACGCCTATCATTTAAACAAATAGATTAGTCAAAATAATGATGTGAAAAATATGCCAAATAAGCACAACATGTTCCTTTTGGACGGGTGAAAAGTAAATTGTGCAACAAATTTTCCATCATATTTCATCTGCTTTTGATAGGTCACAGAAACTGCATCAGTGTTCCTATGCACATGAGAAATTATAGGTATTAAAGGCAGATGAATCTTGTTTTCTGCTGGTTAAGATTTAATCTCTCTGTAATCTTAAAAAATAATATGGTCGAAATATGTGCACAATTTACTTCATCCCATTTTTTTTCTGTTTTTGGTGAATTATTAGGAAATAAATAGTTAATTTTACATTACATTTTTCCGCCCACAGAAGGCTACTAATTCTATTCAAGTTAGATTCACCTCAGTTCAATTCATTTCCCACAAAGAGCTTATTCCTCTCCTAATAAGCATGGCATATAGTTTAAAGATGTAACATGACCTTTCTCTAAATTCTAGTAAAAAAAAAGAATGAGTAAATGGTAGGAAATTGTTAGATAGCAATTCAGTTATGCAATTAATGCAAGGTATAATTGATAGACAGTAAGTGCTATAGACTTTTTTAAAAAGGCATGTATAAGTATGTTTATAGCAGATCTCTTCATAATAGCAAAAACACTGGAAACAATCAAAATGCTCATTAGTAGTGGAGAAGATAAAGAGATTATTTATATTCAGACTTTGGAATTCAACATTTAAAATAAATTAACTACAGTTATATGCATTGACATTGAATCTTATATACAATATTGGTTTGGGGCAGTCAGGCAACTCCACTTAGAAAAGATACAGTTAGATCTATTTCTTTCACCATAGACCAATAAAAACTCAAAGGTTTAAATTAAATTACTAAATACTAGAAAAGAAAACAGAAGAGAACCTCTTTATAAAATTATATTTGGAGAGTCCTTGCTGACTCAAATGCAGAAGCTATTTTAAAACTGACAAAACTGATTACATTAAACAATCTTTTTTGTGACAAAACCATCATAAGCAAAGTCAGAAGACAAATGGCAAACCAGGTTGGAGAATAATCATTCAGAATTAATATGCTAGGAATTTATTTAAGTATCAATAATCTAAGAGAAAAATGTGAAAAAGACAGAAAAACTGGTTTATAGAAAAGTCAGACAAATGATTATAAACATAAGAAAAATACACAACTTCTTTCTTAATAGAATTGTAAGTTAAACTACAATCAGATGCATTTTTCACTTACTAAGTTAGCAAAAACTAAATTTAGTGATGCTAAAGGGAAAGAGGCACACATATATCGTTGTTACTTCTTTATGAAGTACAATTTGGCAATGTCTATCAACATTACAAATGTATCTCCACTTTGACCCAGGAGTCCCACTCACAGGGATTTATCCTAGAGAAATACATGCAGACACGAGAAACGACATATGTTATTATCTGCACATTGTGTTAGTGAAATATTAGGGAATAGCCATGTCCATTAATAGAAGACTGGCATAGAAACTACAGTAGATACACATTATGGAATGTTATGTATTTATAAAAAAGAATGAGAACATATTCCTCATAAGGACATAAAAAGATCTATATGTAATAAGATGTATATTTTTAAAAATTAAAAATTGGGAAAAATAAAAATATAGCTGTATTTGCTTATATTGGAAAGAGTCAAAATAAATTAATGAGTGATTATTTATGGGAATAATATGGAGGGGTCCATAGAGTGACAGGAATAGGGGAGGAAGCAGGGATTTTTCAGTTTATTGTGTATTGTTTTGTATTGTTTTGATTTTTTGCTGCATACATATAAAACCTACTGAAATTAACTAACAGACCCCTAGTGAAAAGAAGACAGAGCAAAGCACAGAAACATGGATACGTTATGACTGCTTTTATTTGAAGTTAAAAAACAGGCAAAATAAAAGTTTATAATAAATACTGTGACAAAACCAAGAAATGATTAAAACAAAATTCAGAATGGTTGAAGGAGGATAAGCAGACAGAAAATATAGAAAAGAAAAAGGCAATCACTGAGGGCTATAGGAGTTTGGTAAGTTTTCTTGGAAGGAGGGGGACATAAACTAGTTCTTGTAGGGTGTGGATTCTAATAAACATAGTTCATATTTATGTATTGTTTTGTAGTTTGTAAAACATTATATGCATATGATATCATATTGAGTTTTATATTGATTTTTGATAACAGAGAGAAATGAGAACAGGCACTCAGAATGGAAAAAAAAAAAAAAAAAAAAAAAAAGCATAGCCAAGGCACAGAAGATGTGAAGGCACATTCTGTATTACGAGATTTTGAGGGATATGCCTGGCTGGGCAGTTGAGTTAGGTAGTAATGAGTAATAGACCAATAGATTCATAGGATGGATTATAATGGGATTGAGACCTTATCTGGGATGCCATTAAAGGTTTGTTTGTCTGTTTGCAAAAACAGATCTAAAACATATTTGAAAATTGAACACAGTAGCACTTCCTAGGCCCTGCCTAACACTGGCTCTAGCCTTCAGGCTCATCACTGACAATCATCATCAGGACTAACACTGACCAATTCCATGCCTACCCAGGTGGAAACCTTGATGACTTAGGGATGTGTTAATTTCCACATATTTTAATTTTTCAATTTTCCTTGTGTTTTCAGTTTCTAATTTCATTTCATTGGAGTTAAAGAACACATTTTGTGTGATTTCAATCTTTTTACGTTTATTGAAACTTCTTGTACAGCTTGACATATGGTCTATCCTACAGAATATTCCATGCACACTCGAAAATAATGTGTATTTTATTGTTGGAGTGAGTGCTCTACAGATGTCTGCTACATCTGGTTGGTTCATAATGTTGTTCAAGTTTTCCATTTCCTTGTTAATCTTCTGTCTAATTATATCCGGTATTGAAAATAGAAGACTGAAACATCCAACAATTACCATTAAATTGTCTATTTATCCCTTCAATTCTGTCATTTTAAATTTTGAGTATTCTTGGGCTCTGTTGTTAGATGAATATAACTATTATATCATCTCCACAAATTGATCCTTTTAACATTGTAAAATGTCCTTTTTGTCCTACTAAAAGTTTTTATCTTAAAGTATCTTTTGTCTGATACTAGTCTAGCCACTCCAAGTCTCTTTTGGTGACATTTGGCATAGCGTATTTTTTGCATCCTTTTACCTCCAATCTACTTATATTTTTTAATCTAATGTATCTCTTGTAGCCAGCATACAGCTGGATAATGTTTTTTTTAAAAAAAGCATTATGCCAATCTCTACCTTTTATTTGGAGTGTTAAATCCATTTGTATTTAATATAATTACTGATAAGGTGGGCTTTATGTCTTCCATTTGTTTATATGGTTTTGTATGCCTTAGGCTTTTTTAGTTCTTCCATTCCTCCATTGCTGTCTTGGTTTGTATTAAATAGACATTTTCAAGTGTACCATTTTAAATTCCATTTTTTTTTTTTACTATATGGTTTTTAGCTACTTTCTTAGCCCAGGGATTATAATTAACATTTTAATTTAGGACAATCTAGCTTGGATTAATACCAACTGAATTACAATAGTATATATTAATAAAAACTTTGCTTCTATAGAGCTTTTCCTTTCTCATCCTTAATACTGTTATCTTACAAATTATATGTTCGTGGATTTTCTATTAACAAAGTCACCAGTTATTGCTTTATATCAGTTAGAAGAATAAAGAGTTGTATAAAAAAACAACTTATACCAGCCTTTATATTTATGTGTTTTCTTTGCTAGTCCTCTTTATTTCTTCATGTGGATTCAAATTACTATATAGTGTTCTTCCATTTCAGCCTGAAAGACTTCCTTTAGCAGGTCTGCTAGGAACAAGTTCTCTTAGTTTTTCTTTATTTTGGAATATTTTAATTTCTCCTTCATTTTTAAAAGATAGTTTTACAAGATACACAGTTCTTCACTGATAGTCTTTTTCTCTCAGCAGTTTAAATATATCATCACACTGCTTCCTGGCTTCTATAGTTTCTAATGAGAAATCAGCTCAATCTTGCTGAGGATGCCTGTGTATGATGAATTGCTATTCTATTTTGCTGCTTTCAAGGGTCTCTCTGTCTTCTTAGCTTACAATGGGTTAATTATAATCTGATGTGGCTTTCTTTGAGATTATTCTACTTGGAGTTCATTAGTTTTTATGGATGTGTAAGTTTATGTTTTTCGTAAAATTTAGGTAGTTTTTATCCATTCCTTATTCAAACATTCTTTCTGCCTCCCCACCTTTTTCTTTCTCTCCTCTCCTGGGATGTTTATTATGTGTTCATTTTATGCATGATGTTATCCTAGAGTTCCTTGCAGCTCTATATTTCTTCATTATTTTTTTCTTTCAGTTTTCTTACATTCAGATTGTCTGAGTCTTTCCTCTACCTCCTGTAGTCTGCTCTTCAACCCCGCTAGTAAATTTTGTATTTTAGTCACTGTACTTGTCAACTCCAAATCTCTGTCTCTTTCTTTCTGTTGTTTTTTTTTAATAATTTGTATATCTTTATTAATATTCTCTATTTGGTGAGATGTTGGCTCCATGCTTTCTTTTACTTCTTAAAGCATACTATTCTTTAATTCCTTTACATATTTAAAATCGATTATTTAAAGACATTTTCTAGTGAGTAGAACATCTGTACTTCCTTAAGACAATTTTTATAAACTGCTTTTTCTCCCCTGTTGATGGACTATTCCCCCTTACTGCTTTATATGTTTCATAATTTTTGATTGAAAAATAGATTTTAAATAATATAATGTGACCAATCTGAAAATCAGATATCTTTCTCCCCCAAAACATGCTGTTGTTGCTGTTTTTTTTTTTTTTAAGTGACCTTTCTGAACTAATTCTGTAAAGTCTGTACTCTTTGTCATGTGTAAATGCTGAAGTCTCTACTTGGTTATCTTGGGGGTCAGCTAGTGATTGGACAAATACTTTCTTAGATTCTTGAAACCAGTTAAGTCTTCTAATCTTTGTTGAGGTATTCTGTGTGTGATGGGGCATGCCTTCACCACTGAGCCAGGCACTTTCCAACTCTGCTGTAGCTTTCATTACCTACTTGCACAGAGCCTCAAGTTAGCCAGTAGTAAATCTTAGGGCCTTCTCATGTTGGCCTTGGGCACAAACATAGCACTAGGCATACGTGTGGCCTTCTACATTCCCAGTAACATGGCAGAGCTTTTCAAAGCCAACTATGGATATCTAATTCCCAAGCTTCTCCTTTTAAGTTATGAGTTAGCCTATCATTTGCCCCAACTGTTTTCTATAACTGTAGACAACCAGCGCATTCAGCAGTTGTGTCTGTTTTCAACAAATGCCCTAGAAAGGCTGTTTCCAGTGGGTAGGCTCTGAGTAAGATCAAATAAAGATAGCCTTGTGAGTGAGTCTTCTGGAGAACCACCAGAGAAGTCAAATAGTAACAACTTTCTGCAACGTGTCTTTGAAGACTCCATCTCCATTTACTTCTTCAAGAGTTGACACACTGCAGATTTTCAGTGTAATTATGGGTTGTTGATTTTTAAGGCTACTGTGGAGCTGGGAGAAGGCTGGGAATAGGACAAGTTAAAATGCCACAATCTTGCTGTTCATAACAAAATTAAAGTTTTTCTTAAATCAATTCTTTCTTTAGTACTTTGAGTGTTTGGCTAATTTTCAGAGTTCTAAAAAAGTTGGCTCTGATAATTTTTGCCAATGTTCTTATTGCTTTCACCAATGAGGTAATTTTTAAAGGTTTTTACTTCATCATTTTTACTGATAAAAACATAGGCTACTTGAAGAAAGTAAAGAGAGGGGACAAGAAGAATAAGCAAGCGGTGAGGCTACAGTTTAGGAAGAAAATGTAAATAAAAATATTGTTGGGAAATTTACTATCTAGAAATGGCTACAATTATACAAAGATGTAACAAACTTATACAATATTAGTGGGATAATAATAAAAGCTTTAAATAGGATACCAACCATGGAGTAGCCCCTGGGAAGGCACTGGCTGCAGCGGTGGAGGCACAGTGGGGCTGCATGCTCCATGGAGTTGGCCAGGGGCCAGGAACAGGTGGGAGCCCTGCCCTCTACTGAGTCAGCTGGGCAGGAGCCCCATGCTCCCAGGCACAGCTGTAGCCAGCCAGCTGTGGCTCTGGATCTGGGCATCCTTATGCTCTTGGGGGCTCAGAAAGCTCCTTACTCCCACAGGCTAGAAAGTGCCTGCTCCCAGTGCTTGGCCTATCCCTGCTCCTGGCACTCCCTCCAGGGTGCAGCACAGTTGTGACTGAGCCTAGGTGTTGTTGCAACCCAGCCAGGTGTGCACGCACTTGGGGTGGTGCTGATACACCAGCCCCCTGCTGCCTGGGCCTCCTCTGGACTTTGGGTGCCAACAAGCATGAGAGGGAGGCCAACAGGAGCTGAGCACATCTCAGCACAGGCCTTCAGGTGCCCCTCAGCAGGAACAGCCTGGGTGCCATGGATGACATGTTGATGGTGGTAGGAGGCAGACAGGCTCCTGGCAGAAAAGGGCAGCTCCCTAATGAAGCCCCACCTTTAAGCCAGGGATGGCTTGAAGCCTGGGGGTTAGACTCAGTCCCAGGTGGAGTCCACAGCCTGGAGTGAGAACTTATGGTGCTTTTTCCAGGCCTGTCCATGGCTTCCCATGGACCAATCAGCACACACTTCCTCCCTTCTGAGACCATAAAAACCCCTGCCAGACTCACACGGACAACAGAACTGTCAGCTGTGGAAAGGAGCTATGCACTATGAGTCTCCACATGTCCAGGTGACCTACCTGGGGAAAGGAGCTACCTATTTCAGGTCTCCTGAGAGCTATTCTGTTGCTCAATAAAGCTCCTCTCTGCCTTTCTCTCCTTCCAGTTGTCCATATACCTCATTCTTCCTGGATGCAGGACAGAAATTCTGGACTCACTGAATGGTGAAACTGAAAGAGCTATAACATAAACTGGGCTGAAACACACACCCATGCTCATCATGTTGTGGGTGATGAGGAGAAAAGAGCTGCAGCCCTTTGGGGAACCCAGACCTAGGGGCTCCCTGAGCACAGGGCTGTGACACCCTCTTTGGGGCTCTGCAGTTCCTGACATCTCCAAACTTCCAGGTACCACTGCATTTCCCTCATCCAGATGTGGGTGCCCACAGCAGAAGCTGCTTGCAGTGCATCTGGTCCAGCTGCAGCCTTGCATGGAGCTGGCACCTGTGCCGGGACCTGGAGCTTCCAGCCCCACCACAGCAGCCAGCGTGCCTGGCTAAGTGCAGTGGCTGGACCCTGCGCTCACTCACTCACACATCCTTCACTGCTCCATGTCTGGCTTGCTCTTGGCAGGTGTGGGATCTGGGTCGGTAGTGAGAGTAGAGTGCAGCTGGCCAGGCTGACTGGGCAGAGAGAACCCAGCAGGTATGAGCAATACTCAGTTAGAAGATGCCACTGGCCACAGAGGTTTCTGGCTGGCAAAGTGACATCCCAAGGATCTTGTGACAACACCATGCTGTTTGGTTACTGTAGCCTTATAGTAGAGTTTGAAGTTGGGTAGTATAATGCCTCCACCTTTGTTCTTTTTGCTTAGGATTGTTTTGGCTATGTAAAAATCCCATCATATTTCTATTTCTCATTTTGTCTTCTGGGAAAAAGTAGGGGATAGAAAGGTATAAACTAACATTTATAAAGATTCTGAAGCTTTCTAGACAATGCTGAAAAATTTCCATATGAGCAACATTCTTATCTGAGAGTGATAATTACTTTCCAGAAATGAGTGTTTTCTGGGATACTCTATGTTGCTATTTTCATACAGTAAAGCCCTAAGTTTGATAGACAACACAGAGGATTTGAAAAACCAGAAAATTTCAATTCTATGATATAACAGTCAGAAAAAATAATTTCATAGTATAACTATTTAGATGCTGACAGGACGTGGATTTTGTTTATAGTTCAATACAAACCAAATACCTGGTTTGGAACATGGCTGATGTAAAACACACACACATTTAGTCCTTGATAAATAAATAACTTATGTAGATATATTAGTTTTCTATTGCTGCTATAACAGGTTAGCACGAGTTTTGTGGCTTAAAAAAGACAAATGTGTTACAATACATTTTGGTAGGTCAGCAGTTCTTCACAGAAATAGAAAAAACAATTCTAAAATTTATATGAAACCACAAAAGACCCTGAATAGCCAAAGCAATCTTGAGCAAAAATACCAAAGCTTGAGGCATCATACTATTTGACTTCAAACTGTGGTACAAAACTATAGTAACCACAACAGCATGGTACCAGCATAAAAACAGATACATAGACTAGTGGAACAGAATAGAGAACAAGAAACACATCTATGCACTTACAGCTAACTGATTTTCAACAAAAGTGTCAAGAAGACACAATCGAGAAAGGTCAGTCTCTTCGATAAATGGTGCTGAAAAAAATTTGATATCCACATGCAGGAAAATGAAGTGAGGGCCTTATCCGTCACTGTAAAATCAATTCAGAATCGATAAAGACTTAAATAAGAGATAAAAAGTGAAAAAACTACTAGAAGAAAACATGAAGAAACATGACATTCATTAAGGCTAGAAACTTTGGGTTAAGACCTGAAAAACATAGGCAACAAAAGCAAAACTAGACAGATGGGATTACATAAAACTAAAACGCTTTTGCACAGCAAAGGAAACAAAAGAGAGAAAACACAATCAGCAGAATGAGGTGAAATATGTGCAAACTATGCATCCGACAAAAGGTTGACATCAATATATAAGGAGCTCAAAAAACTCAATAGCAAAACAACAAAATTTTAAAAATCCAGTTAAGAAATGGGCAAAAGACCTGAATAGCTATTTCTCACAAGAAGCCATACAAAGGCCGACATGTATATGAAAAAATGATCAACATTAGTTATCATCAGGGAATAGCACATCAAAACCACAATGAGATATCACCTCACTCCTGTTAGAATAGCTATTATCAAAAAGACAAAAAGTAACAAATGCTGGCGTGGATGTGGTGAAAAGGTGACTCCTATACGTTGTTGTTGGGAATAGTGGATCCATTACAGAAAACAGTATGAAAATTTCTTTAAAAACTAAAAATAGAACTGCCATATGATCCAGCAATCTCACTACTTGGTGTATATTCAAAGGAAGTGAAATCAGTATGTCAAAGAGATTATCTGCATTCCCATGTGTATTGCAGTATGATTCTCAATAGCGAAGACATGGAATCAACCTAAATGTCCATGAATGGATGAATAGATAAAGAAATTGTGATGTGTACACACACACACACACACACACACACACACACACACACACACGTCAGCTACAAATTCAGCTAAAAAAAAAAAAAAAAAAAAGACTGACATTCTGTCATTTGTGACAACATGGAAGAACCTGGAAGACACTAAATGAAATAAGCCAGGCACAAGAACAAAAATACCACATCATCTCACTCATATGTGGAATCTAAAAAAGTTGGTCTTGTGGAAGTAGAGAGTAGAATGATGATTAACAAAGGCTAGGTGGGAAGGAGGGACAGGAGCACAGGGAATGATTGGTCAATAAGTATAAAGTTACGATTGGATAGGAGGAATAAGTTCTGTTGTTCTATTGCACCGTAGGGTGACTATGGTTAACAATATTTTATTGTATATTTAAAAGTAGCTGGAAGAGAGGATTTTGAATGTTTTCATCACACAGAAATGATAAATGTATGTGGTGGTGGATATACTAAGTACTCTGAATTGATTTTTACACAATGTATGCATGTATTCAAATGTCACCCTGTACCCCACAGATACGTAGAATTATTATTTGTCAATAAAAACAAGAAATTAAAAAAGAAGAAACCAGAAAAAAAGTCCTACAGGGATTTCAGTAATAATGGGATATCAAACATTATATGCCTTCTAATGTGATACACAATGTTGTACTCAGCATCACCCATGAAATATTCTTGTTCAAAATGCTTAATTGGAATTTAATTCAGCCTATAGTTTTAACCTACAATTTATAGGAAACAGAGGTGATACAGTATCAATTTAAAAGATACCACAAAGAACAAACAAGGGTATGTAAAATTCTGCAAGACAATTTATCTTATCTCATTGCTAAGTCCATATCATGGAGGAAAAATGAAAAGGGAATGAAATTGCTTTAGATGAAAAGATAACAAAACAGCCAAAGACAATGCATGGTATTTGACTAAATCTTGGTTTAAAAATGTATTTTAAAAAACCTGTAAAACATTTTGTGGAGATAAGTGGCAGTATTTTAATGTGGCCTGGCAACTATGTAACATGAAGACATTCTTTAAATTTGTCAGATGTGGTAACAGTACCGTTAATAGATAGAGAACATTGATTTTCTGGAAATGTATGCTAAAGTGGTTAGTTTGAAATATAATGTTTATAATTTATTTTATAATGGCCCAGGACAAAACATATATAGAAGAAACAAATACACAAAATGTTAATGAGGTAAGAGGTATATGAGCAATATTGTGCAATTTCTACTTTTCTGTACTAAACATTTTCATGTTAAAGAAAATTCTAAACATCTAATATAAAAGTGTATATATATGTGTGTATATATATATATAACTTAATTGCAGTTGTCTACTCAAACAACTAGAAAAAGGAAAAAGTTAAGAAATAAATGTCAGCTTTATTCAGCCTAATCTTATTTTTTTTATTCTAGGAGATGGACTTAAAACATTTTTTTCTCATTTTTGTTTGGAGATAGATAATATCTAGAATCAAAATAGTCGAGTCACTATTACATGATTTAATTTCTTTCTTCAGAACATCCAGTTGTTTTCAGTCTTCTTTGGGTGCTCGTCAAACCTTATGCAATCTATATAGTGGGCTCCATTGTGTCCTGGGTGGACAACCAGCCTCAACTCTTGTAATAGGGAGAGTACGTCTCAGTGATTCATTGTGTGACAAAGTTGCCAATACAAGAGACTACCTGGTGATCAGTGAACTGCAGACGAGGAGGAACTTGAAAGATTCTTCTGAACTTCAGCACAATCAAGCATATGTAACACTGTTTTGAGGCACCTACCTGGTCTTCTTGCTCAAGGAATGTCATTGTTGCAAAAGTCCTTGTTATGACAGCTACAAGATACTTGCTAAGAGCTCTGTCAGACGTTTATGAAGTTGTTGGAGACCCCTGGTGGCAATAGGAAGGATAAACAGCTCACAATAAAGTTTAATGCTAGTATGGAAAACAGTATAAATGGGAACAGAAAATTTAGCCTCCTTTTGTTTTTCTGACCTTTCTATTTATTCCCTCTTTTGCTCTTTAAAAAGACTGTTATTCCTTAAAGATTTTTCCATGCTATTCTTATTTATACATTTTCCCTGAATGATCATACCCATTCACCAAATCATTCTTTCAGCATGGTTTTCTCTATTGAGGTTCATGCCTGTATTTCTACTTCCTTGCTACATATTTCTATATAGATATCTCTTAAACTCAACATTACAAAAAGATGATACTTTTCTAAGTCTATGTTTCCTATCCAATGAAATAGTAGCACAATACAGCAAGGTAGAGGGCTTATACTTCAACAAAACTTGAAGGTACAAAAAGTATGGCACACTCACCATGTGTGAGGCACAGGGATAGGTGCTGGGATAAGGAAAAGAAAGTCACATCTTAGAGAAGAGTGAAGAAACATATCCTTTAATGTAATAGAGGAATGCATGTACTGCTTTAGAAGTTCTGAGGAAGGAGACCTAAACAAGACTGAGATGAAAAGATTCAAGATGAAGAAATCTTAGAAGAAATTACTATAAAGCTTTATTATAGACAGTAAGAATTTGCCTGTGTTATGATCTGAATTTTACTTTCCCTCCAAATTTATATTAAAGTCCTTGCATTCAGTAACCTTAAATGTGACTATATTTGGAGATAGAGTCTTTAAAGAGGTAAGTTAGAATGAGATGAATAGGGCAGGCTCTAATCTCACATGAATTGTGTCCTTATAAGAAGAAGAAATTTGGACACAGACATGGGCAGAGGAAATATGATGTGAAAACACAGGAAAACAGCCAATGAGAGACTCCACAGAAGTTAATTGTGCTAACATGTTGATGTTGGACTTCTAGCCTCCAGAACTCATAGAAAATAAATTTCTGTTAAGTTACTCAGCCTGTGGTACTTCATTATGGCAGCTCTTGCAAACCAATATAGTATGATTTATTTTTCAAGGTAATAGTAAGACTGTTCTAAGCAGAGGGAAGAAAATATGCAAAACAAATGACCGTCAAAGATGATAGCTTACTTGAGAAACTATAAGCAGTTTGGCATGACCAGATCACATGTCATACAGTGGGTAAGGGAGGTAGAGAATTTGGGGTAATGAGATTAGAGAGATAAAAAGAGACCAGATTATGAGCCAAATTAAATCGTGGAATTGAAATGGCAGGAAGGTGAAGACATGGAATTAAAGGAAGCAGTATTAAAGGAGATCTCATACATTGCAATTGGTTCTCTCCAATCCAAGTTAATCATTGGTGTATAACTCTTAGGTCTCTGTCTAATCCAGTTTTCTATGTTAATGACTAGTAGTGTTTCATGATAATTACCAGTTGTCTAAGAGATAGAGAAATACTTCTAAAAACCAAATTATTGTTTTCCTCTCACAAGTTGTTTATTCCCTCTGAGCAATCTAAATATTACTTTACTTAATTTTATATCATTACACTTTCCTCCTTTATTGTAAGCTTCTTCTTTCCAGTGTTTATGTTTTAATAGTATCTAGAATAGGTTACTGAAGTTCGTTGAGCTACTGCTTGGATAAGCTGGGTTTAGCTAGAATGATACAGTCACACACCACATAATGATGCTTCAAAGAGGGACATATATACAATGGTGTTACCATAAGATTATGACAGAGCTAATGTATACAGGTGTACTTTTTTTCTTTTGAACCGCATTTTTTACTTTACCTTTTCTATTTTTACATATGTTTAGATACACAAATACTTATCATTGTGTCACAGTTGCCTACAGTATTCAGTGCAATAACATGCTGTATAGGTTTGTAGTCTAGGAGCAACAGGCTATATCATACAGCCTACGTGTGTAGTAGGCTAACCCATCTCGGCTTGTGTTAGTGCACTCTATAATCACACAGTGAAATGACCTAAGGATGCATTTCTCAGGACATATTCTTGCCGTTATGTAATGCATGATTTTACTTTTTAACATCAATATATCCCTATTTTTAAGCCTTAATATTTATCTTGGTTTTTTAAAATTACCATTAACTTTCCTACAATTTAAAGTATGAATGATTTATCTTTGTTTTCCTTTTTGTCATCTCCCCTGTTAGCATTTCATATTTCACTCTCTATGGGTAGCATAGAATTAATTGTTATACTGCAACAAAATAAGATATAAGTTTCACAAAAGCAATGGCCATACCTGACTTGTTTATCAACATGTTCCCAGTGCCTGATATAGTGCCTGACACAGGGTTGATCATGCATTTATTTTAAAGGTAAAATAAAATTTACTCCATGTCTATTTGCTTTCAGCTATCTATCAACAAATCTTTATGAGGCCATTCTTAAATTAGAACAGTACTGCAGAATTCTCTGGGGATTTTTTTCAATATACACATTCAGTAGTCCGAACTCAGATATACAGAATCTGGATTTGGGGGGCAAGGATAATGGAGGGATGTAGACATAAGTTTCGTAAAAAAGTTTCTAATATGGTGTTGATATCTATCACTGGAAAAGGCAAACATTGTTATTTCTTTCACCTCAGTTAAATTCCTCCTGACCTGAGACAAAGGATGAAGAAATAATATTAGGTAGTGGGAACCGTGTTTTGGTGTAGGGAATGCTGCCTTAAGCCTTTTGGCACATTCTTTAGCTGTCTGTATTGATAAGACTGGCCTCCACTGAGATCAACATGGCCCGTATTCTTGTCTTAAAGAAGTAGCTCTGGAAGGGTGGGAAGACCACTAACTTAGAATCAAAATCCTAGGGCTGTATTTTAGTATTTGCACTTAATAAGTCAGATATCTCAAGCAAAATAGTTCTCTGAACTTCAGTTTGCTCACTTATCAACTGAGAATAACATCTCTTTGAAAATATAGTAAATATGAGAATTTGAATAACGAATTGTTCTGATTAACCTAGGTAATTGAAGAGTATTACTTACCTCTCTGAACTTTAAGGCATATGCTTTGCTTTAAAGGCATAAACCAAGTGGCTACTTGTAGAAAAAAAGAGAGGTGAAGTTTCTCACAATTTCCAGAGTTAGCTGTCCTCATAACTACAATTACTGCTAACTGATTTCTCCTTCTGTAACTCAAATCAAAGATGCAGCTGCAATGGCTTTTGGTGATGACTTTCTTAACCACCTCTTACAACATGACAGGTTTCTCTGCTGTGCCTTTTAAGCCCTTCATACAGTATCAGCAAATTGATGGATTTTTTTAATCACTAGAAATCTCTGTTCTCTGCCTTTGTTAGGAAACTTTTCATGGCAAACAGCTGAGGCTGCTGAAGTTAGTTTGCTGTAAACATGAGGAAATAATAGAGATTATAAGGAATATCACGGGCCTTAAAGATAAGAGGTGCTATTGGCTTCATGAGGGGCTTTAAGAGCTGGAAAAACCACAGCTGAGAAATATCATAAAACACCAATATCCTACATGTGTTGAGTGCTTTGCAATGATGACTTATTTCAAACAGGAAGTAAGAGACATTGACGAACAGAGAAGACGTTACATAAAAAGCAGAAAGGGCATATGAAATTTTGAATATTTGGCTGTCTAGCTATAAAATTATGCTTTACAATCTTATTTTAAAATTTACTTTGAATTTTTGGTTTATTTTAAAATTAATATGTGTACCTTACTTAACTTTTGGAGGAGAAGAAAAAATAAACAAATCCCCATATTGTTATCATCTTAGCACAATAACTATCTTTTGGGGTGTTTTCTTATGACTTAATTCTAAATGGGTCACTAACCTAAATGGAAGAACTAAAACTGTAAAATTCTTAGAGGAAAACAGAGGGGTAACTCTTTGCAGCTTTAGATTTGTCAATGGATTCTTACATATGACATCAGAGGCACAGTCAAAAAGAAAAAAAATAGATAAATTGAAAAATTTTTGTGTATCAAAAAATATCCAAAAAGAGAAAAGACAACTTATAAGGTAGGAAAAAAATATTTGAAAATCATATATCTGAAAAGGGTCTAGTATCTAGAATATATAAAAAACTGTTACAGCTCCACAACAAAAAGACAGCAGAACTTAACAGTGGGTGAAGGATTTGAATAGACATTTCTCCAAGGAAGTTATACAGATGGCCCTCACCCTCTGATTAGGTTACATCCTGATAAAATCATTGTAAATTGAAAAGGCATGCAATACATCAAACTTATCAAACATTATAGCTTAGCCCAGCCTACTTTAAGCGTACTTGGATCGTTTACATTATGCTACAGCTGGGCAAAATTATCTGGCAACACAGCACACCATAGGATAGCAGTTGTTTACCTTCATGATTGTATGGCTGACTGAGAGTTCTGGCTTGCTGCTGCTGCCTAGCATTGTGAAGGCGTGTCATACTCCAATAGCTAGCTCAGGAAGGTATCAAAATTCAAAATCTGACGTGTAGTTTCTAATGAATGTGTGTTTCATTCTCACCATCATAAAGATGAAAAACTTCAAGTCAAGCCATTGTAAGTCAAGGACCATCTGTACAAATGGCCAGCAAACCCGTGAGAAGATGCTCAACATCATTAGTTACTAGGAGAATGTAAATCAAAACCATGATGAGGTACCACTTTAAACCTGCTGAAATGGCAATAATAATAAAACAAAACAAACACTAGAAAATAATAAATATTGGCAAAGGATATGGAGGAATTGGAACTCTTTACATTGCTGGTGGGAATGTAAAATGTTTCAGTTATTGTACGAATAATCCAAATGACTGTCAGTGGATACATTGATAAACAGTTGGGGCATATGCATACAATGGAATATTATTTAGCCATCAAAAAGAATAAAGTACTGATAGTTGTTATAATGTGAATGCACCTTAAAAACATTATTCTAGACATGAACATTAAGCCAGACACACAAAAAATCACTTCTTGTATGATCCCATCTATATAAACATTCAGAATGGATACATCCATAGAGACAGAATGAAGATTTTCAGGGCCTAGGAAGGGAGAAAATTACTTATGGATATAGGGTTTTCCTTTGGAGAATTTTGGAACTAAATACAAGTAGTAATTGCATAACATTATGAATATACTAAATATCACTAAATTTTCACCTTAAAATAGTTCATTTTATGTTATGTGAATTTCATTTCAATACATTATTATTTTAATTTTAGGAAACACTTCAAACTGGCTTGAAGCAAATTTTCTCCATTGTGGAAAACTATATCTCATCAGACAATTCCACAGAAACATCCAATCATCTATTTTTGCCTAATGGTTCATGATAATAAACTACTTTCTCCAGGAATAAATGCATCACCCACTCTAATCACTTCACACAAAATGTGGCTCCAGCGATGCCACAGGTAATGTGAGTCAAGTTGTCACAAGGCAATTCTTGATTCAAGGTTACCATGATAGGTTTATGCATATGAAAGGTTAAAAAAAAAAAAGAACCCAGCAAAACTAGCTAGCCATAGGAAGAAAATTGAAATTGGACCCCTTCCTTACACATTATAAAAAAATTAACTCAAGATAGATTAAAGACTTAAATGTAAAACCCAAAACTATAAAAACCCTAGAAGAAAATCTAGGCAATACCATTCAGAAAATAGGGAGGAACAAATATTTTATGAAAAATCATCAAAAGCAGTTGCACCAAAAGCAAAAATTGACAAATGAAATTGAATTTAACTAAAGCACTTCTGCACAGCAAAAGAGACTATCATCAGAGTCAACAGACAACCTACAGAATGGAAGAACATTTTTGCAATCTATCTTTTTGTCAAATATATAATATCCAGAATCTACAAGGAACTTAAACAAATTTTCAAGAAAAAAACAAACAATCCCATCAAAAAATGGGCAAAGGACATGAATAGACATTTTTTAAAAGAAGGCATTTATGTGGCCAACAGACATGAAAAACAGCTCAACATTTCTGATCATTAGAGAAACGTAAATCAAAACCACAATGAGATACCACCTCACTCCAGTCAGAATGGTGATTATTAAAAAGTCAAGAAACTACAGATGCTGGCAAGGCTGTGGAGAAGTAGGAACACGTTTACATTGTTGATGGGAATGTAAATTAATTCAACCATTGTGGAAGACAGCGTGGCGATTCCTTAAGGATCTGGAACCAGAAATATCACTTGACTCAGCAATCCCGTAACTCTGTATATATCAAAAGGAATATAAATCATTCCATTATAAAAATACATGCATGTTTTTGTTCACTGCAGCACTATTTACAATAGCAAAGAGATGGTATCCACCCAAAGGCCCATCAATGATAGACTGGATAAAGAAAATGTGGTACATATATACCATGGAATACTATGCAGCTATAAAAAGGAATGAGATTATGTCTTTTGCAGGGATATTAATGGAGCTGGAAGCCACTATCCTCAGCAAACTAACACAGGAAAAGAAAAACAAACACTGCATGTTCTCACTTATAAGTGGGAGCTGAACAATGAGAACACATGGACACAGGGAGGGAACAGCACACACTGGGGCCTGTTGGGGGCTGGCGAGGGGTGGGAGAGTATTCTTAAATAGATAATGCATGTGGGACTTAATATCTAGGAGGTGGGTTGATAGGTGCAGCTAACCACTGTGGCACATGTTTACCTTTGAAACAAACCTGCACATTCTACACTTGTATCCTGGAACTTAAAATTAAATTAAATTTTTTAAAAACAAGGACCCAACACAAAATGCTTCCAAAGAAGATTTCCCCAAACATAGTATAAAGTAAATCACCTTCTATAATTTTATAACTGGAGGGTTACAACACGTGACACAGTATGTGGGGAGAGGGATATGTGGACAAGCTGGGGAAGCCACAGGAGCACATCTTCCCAACATGTACATTTTGTAAGCATATAAACCGTACAAAATAAAAATGGAAAGAAATGGATTATTTTATGAACCTTCTTGATAACAGTGATTTTAGGTGATTCTGATGGAAAGTTGCATGACTTTAGCCAGATTTCATGTTTTATGCCATGTATAAGTCATGTCATTTGCTTAATGGCAAGATCTTAGGATGTAGTAGACCTATTCTGGGACTTTTTTTTTTTTTTTTTTTTTTTTTTTTNGTCAGAATCTGGCTGTGTCTCCAGGCTGCAGTGCAGTGCTATGATGTCAGCTCATTGCAAACTCTACCTCCCAGATTCAAGAGATTCTCCTGCCTCAGCCTCCCAGTTACCTAGGACTGCAGGCGTATGCCACCATGCCTGGCTAATTTTTGTATTTTGTGGTTGAGACAGAGTTTCACCATGTTGGCTAGGCTGGTCTGAACTCCTGACCTCAGGTGATCAGCTCGCCTCATCCTCCCAAACGTTGGGATTACAAGCGTGAGCCACTGTACCTGGCCGGGACTATTTTTTAAGTCCACTGCCAAATCTTTGCTAGACCTGCCTGCTTCATAGGGGCCTTTGGCCAGAATAAAGAAAGAGCAATACAAATGAAAGGAAGATAATTAATAATTGAGTGGCAAGAGATGCTGACAAATGAACAGAACAGGGCAAGTATGTTTTAAAGTGCTTCCCAGGCTTTTTCATGTGGCACACATTGAAAAATACTATTTGTATGGCCCTTTGAGGTAAATGAACAACACCCTTAGATCTGGAAGTGACCAGCCTAGAATATCTGGCTGTTCTGGTCCTGGAGACGCTGAAGGCCAACGGGATAAAGGTATTTGTCCATTGGTTCCACGTATGTGGCACACCCCTTTCCCCAGCTCAACTACACAGACATTAAAGTTATATGGGGAACAAAGGGCTTAAAAATAGTAATGTAATTAACCCCAGGAAGAGGCCACTTCACATATTAGAATGGGTAAAATTGAAAATACAGACAATACCAAGCATTGGTAAAGATGTGAAGTAACCAAAACACTCTTATATAGCTCATTGGAGTGTAAAAGTATATAACACTTTGGAAAAGACTTTGAGAGTTTCTTAGAGAGTTAAGCATACATCTATGCTATATCCTCATTTTCAAACATCTATATATTTACCCTAGAGAAATGTCAATATATATATTCACAGAAAGACTTGTAGAAGAATGCTCATAACATTTTTATTCATAACAGTCAAAATATAGAAACAATTCAAAGTTTGCCAATAAGAGAAAGTAGTATAGTCATACAATGAAATATAAGTCAGCAATAAACCTGAGAGAACTACTAATACATGCACCAACTTCAATAAATCTTATAAACATCATGTATGCAAAAGAAACCTGGCATAAAATCTCATGAAAGAGTAAATCCTGAATTGTTCCATTTGTATGAAGTTCTAGAACAGAAAAACTAAACTATGGTGACAGAAATTATATTAGTAGTTCTTTGGGAGGCAGGGTTTTCACTGGGAATGGCATGAGAAAACTTTCTGGGAGATGTGTCTTAAGATGGAGGTTACCAGGAGGTACGGATTTTTCAAAAACTCATCATGCTGTACCCTTAAAATATGTGCATTTTGTTGTATAAAAATGACATCTCAATGAAGTTGATAAGGTTGGAAATAAAGCAAGCACGCAATTCATTATGGTGGTAATTATCAGGAAAAAGAAAACTTTGAGGTACTAAAACTGGTTATTTTTGGTGAAAGAAATTGGAGAAATATCTTCTTTTTTTTTTTTTTTTTTTTTTTTTTTTTTTTTTTTTTTTTGCATTCAGTGCCTCTGAAAAGAGGCACTCAGGATAGGACTGGATAATGAGATGAAGAGGAAGGGCTGTGAATACAGAGTTTGGATGCCTGAACCTGATAACGTGGCACAGAACATTAACATTCAGTTAGGGTTGGACTAACTGAAGAACATTGTAGAGGATGCTATGTAAGAGCATAGGGGCTATGTAAGAGCATAGGGGCTATGTTGGTCCAGGAGCCCCCCTAGGTACTGCAGAATGGGGCAGCCTGCTCTTCTGGTCAACCTATCCTTTGTGTGAGAAGCCCTTATCCTCCTTATGCATTGAGTCCAGCCACTGTGGGAGGAAGATCATCACACTGCCTATGTTCCAGAATTTCTCTTACTACACAGGCAACGATCACTCTACAGGTGCTTTTAATCCTGTCTTTACAGTTTGCATAGTTCTGTCCTCATTTAGACCTCTTTCTGTCACACCTCAGGATATTGATGAAGGTAGGGGTAAGAGGGGGATCTCACACCTGAACTTTGAGGATGGACGTGGGCCCTCTAGAACTCCTGACCTTGCTTTACTTATACAATTTTAGATAAACAGAGTAATTATGACGCTGTGTTGTGGTGAATTTCTAGCTTAAATTTCGAGTCAAGTAGTAGCTTTTTGGAAAAGAGATTTTGCTCAGATGACAGGGGGCTGGTGAGGGAGAGATGGAGATTGAAAATGTTTTTGATGTTGCAAATGTTTATTATTCCATGTAGAGTTCTACCCACTGGAGCCAACTTCATGAAAGTAGAAAGTTTCCAGCATGGTACTGACACGTGTAATTGACACGAATCTTTTGGATTTTACTGAAGAATAAAATAATAAATTTTGTTGTGTTTTAAATTCAAAAGATAATTTCTTCTATACCCAGTAAGACTTTCAACTCACTACAGCACTAATCTCAGTGTTTCTTCAGCCCCGTTTTCTGAGAGGGAAGAATTGAGGATTTTCCTCTGTGTGTAGCATAACCTATCAAATTTAACATGAAGACACTGAAGACAAAGGTGTTGAGAATTTAACAGTATGGAAGAGTTTTGCTGCCACCCAATGGACAAGCGTAATATTTTTTTTCATTATTCAGCAATAACCAGTTTCCTTTTACCTCACTGAACATTCATATACAATTGTAGTAATTATTTTAACAAACATACTTGAATTGCAAATTACTTTTTAACTTTTGATGTTACCGGTGTATGTGGTTTCACATATGTGTGTTGTGGCAGTAGGAATGTAGTAGGTAAGAGAAAATCGTTTGGCTAAGTTTTTTTTTATGGATTTTTTATTTTTATTTTTTTCCATTTATTTATTTTATTGCATTTTAGGTTTTGGGGTACATGTGAAGAACATGCAGGATTGTTGCATAGGTACACACTTGGCAGTGTGATTTGCTGCCTTCCTCCCCATCACCTACATCTGGCATCTCTCCCCTTGCTATCTCTCCCCAACTCCCCATTGAAGCGTACTGATTTCTTTTCTATAATTTTGTCTAAGTAAAATTTGATAAATGTTTCAGGGCCTAATGGATGTGTCATAATTACTGAGCTTTTTGGCTCAAGGAACTCTGAGAAATTCTAATAAACCTATGAGTGAAATGAAGAATCAGTAATAAGAGGGAGACCGGGGATTGAAACAGGTTGAAATGAAGAAAACCAGGAAAGAAACCCTGTATGTGTGTGCAGATGTGGGCATCTGCTGGCATGCATTTGTGCACACATGAGAGAGGCATATTTGACCACTGAGCTAAAGATATTCATAGCTGCTTTTTTTCTGCTTTTACATTGTATTTCTTTAGAGTACAGGCAGGGATTTATTTTTGCCTCTTTTACTACCTGATGAAGAATGCCTGACGTCTTGTAAATGTTGATAAATATTTATTGGATGAAAAGTGTGTGTCCACATAAACTCTAGAAAACAGAAGAAAGGAAACAAAAGCACTCATAATCCCACTTATAATACAAACAACCGTAGTATTTTGAAGATACATAACTATGTAGCTTGCAGTTCACAAGGCCTGTTCTGTTTCTTCATTAACCTGTGAGGATTAGAAGAAGGTTTGGTTGTAAAATGTCTCATCTGCATATTTTTCCTGGAATGTTTTCCAAATTCCAGGGATCTTCCTCCATTACCAGTTTCTCTGTGGGTCATGTTCTGGCATTTCTCTTCACCCTCTGGGATTCTGAGGTGTGGTTACCTCAATATTATTACATATTTTTTCCATTGGATTCATGAGACCTCTTGGCTACTCTCATCCTTCATCTTCTACAAAAGCACCACACTTGATTTTCTAAAAATATGTGACCTTTTTATTTTAGAATGAGAGACATTTTAGAAAGGAATTACAAGGTGAAAAGGACCCAAGTTAAAGTCCTAGTTAACTTGGAATTCTCCTTAAATCCCACAAGTTAAGTAACCAAAATATATAGGGCTTCCTAAGAATGGATCGTTCTCAGCAAACTGACACAAGAACAGAAAACCAAACACCGCATATTCTCGCTCATGAGTGGGTGTTGAACAATGAGAACACATGGACACAGGGAGGGAACACGACACACCGGGGTCTAGGGGAGGAATAGCAGAGGGTGGGGGGATTGGGGAGGGATAGCATTAGGAGAAATGCCTAATGTAGATGACGGGGCAATGGATGCAGCAAACCACCACCATGGCACGTGTATACCTATGTACAAACCTGCATGATCTGCACATGTACCCCAGAACTTAAAGTATAATAACAACAAAAAAGAATGGGACATTATGGATGACTCCCATTCCTCCTTCTAAAGATGCCCAGCCAGTCCTCATCTTTGAATCCCTGTCTCTTCTCCAGCTCCACACATTTCCTTCCTGAACGTTCTCCATTCAACACGCTAATCTTCCCTTGCAAAACCTCCACTGCTTTTCACAGGAAGAATCATCACTCCCTGGATCCAACTAAGTCTGAGATTCTGAGATTCAAATGGGTGGATGTTGATGCTCATCTTTAGCCCTCTAAGAGACAGTGAGCATAGGTCCTCCTTGTAGGGCTTTCTTTTTAATCCTTTCACTGAAAGAATGTGGGTCTGCCATTCTCTTTATTAGCTGACTGATGACCCAAGGCACTTTTCCCAAAAGCAAATTCCTAGGAGTGGCGATGGGAGGTCAAAATATGCACTACCATTCAGATGTGCAAGGGAAAAATGTAACCATTTTATTTTCTTTATTTTGAAATAATTTTGCTTACAAATCCCCATCTTTGCTACTGAGGATTGTGAGAATAGATATAAAATTGTCAATTAAGCAGCTCATGCTGTTCTGTTTTAAAATGGTCTCTTTTGTTAAGCTCAGTCTTCCACATATTCTCTTCTGCCTCTTACAAAACCCATGGCGATGTTGAGGGGGACATTTGCTTTGTGCTTTGTTTCTATCTGTGACTCCCACAGAACGTGGGTTGGATTTTTTTGGCATCAAATCTCACTCTCATATTATAAAAGCACATTAGTCTTTTGATGACACATAACTGCGTAACATGCAGTTCACTTGGGCCATGGTTGAGGACTCCATACTGCTGCCACTTTTAATGTGTCCTTAGGTGGTACAACTTGTAGTTCGTTCTCTTGGCCTTGACATGCTGAGAAGACTGCTCTGAGGAAATTGGTCACCTCTGTGATCTGGTCAAGTCACCTCTGTTGTCTGGTTCACTATTTCTGGCTTAGTAGCAGACCTTGTTCCAAGATATAGTTGTAACTCTGATTCAATTTCTGACATGGGAAGATGATCCCAAAGCTTTGTGCTTTAAGTTAACTTTCTCCTTATCCAGATCCTTCAGGTAAGCTCATTTATCTACCTTCTCACACACGTGGGGACTTCTGTGTCACTTTCCTGTTCCTCAGGAGAGAGGCAGAAGATGTAGGACTACCCGGCTCCACGTGCTAGGACCCGTTTATCTACCCTTGCTGTTCTACTGTTCCCCAAGGTGTGAAGTGGAGCACCCATTCAATTGTTATCAGGTTTGTTCCCAACTTATTTGGAGTTTATGTCAGAATTACTATCAACTACTGGATTGATGCCCTGTTCAGGTGTCTGCTGCTTCCTTACCCTGGACTTGTCTTATCTGAGCTTCGTTATTCAGTCCCCACATATTCCACCTCCCCACCCCCAACACTGTCCTTCCCAATTGTGCATCCCAAGCCTATAGGCAGATATGAGCTTCAGGGACATGTGAACATATGTGATCTGCTGAATGTTTGCTGCCTATATCTTACAGGTGAATTTTATATTCAGACCTCCAACCTTGATATGTAAAGATTGGCTTTGGATTAGAACATTCTTTACTTTCTCAACAAAGCCTGATTTTCAAGAGTATTCCCTGACTGTGAACTCAAATATTTAAACTCTGAGCTACAAAGAGAAGCCTTTTTGTACTAGACTCTTCACACTATCTCTTTTTCTAGGACAATGAACTTTATGTCTTATCCTTAACAGGGAAAGGAATGACCTTTTAAGAAAAGTAGAATAATACAAGGGAAAATACAATGTGAAGTATTTCAAGATGTTTTCATTTTCAAAAATTTGTTTATTTCTTACAGCACAGAATAAGCCATATTGAAGAAAGATATGTCCCATCTAGCAAGGCTCTGGGTACCCTTGGTATGATAAGTCCCTACTAAAATGCTGAGGAGATGGACAAAGTCATAGAAGAAGAATACTCATTTGCAGTTTTTGTTTGTTATTACTATTATGTGAGGAATGGCAAGGCTGGATTGCATTGTTTTGGTTTGAATCATATTCACATAGAAGCTGTCAGTGGGGGATAAGGGAGGATGTGCATCTCATTCTTCTTATTCCACTCCTGTTATAATCATAGAATAAGTGCCATTATGAATTAAGATGCAAATAAATTATAGCAATAATATACTAACAATAACAATTTTTATTTTTATAGCACCTGACAAAATATTTTTATTTAATCATCTTGTATAGAACTGATAAAACCTTTTGAGTTAGAAATTGTGAGCCCTGTTTCACAGATGAGAAACAGAATCCAAGGCATAGTGACTTGTTCACACTATATAGCTAATCAATAACAGCTAAGGAATGATATTAATCCGTATATTGTTCCTGATGTTGTTTAAATCATATCATAATATTTCCCTAATACATGATCGATTTAATAATGATAATAGCCTTATTTATTTTTTACATGATAAACTTTCACCTATTTGAAAATTGATTATGTGTATCCATTTTCTCTGGTTGTCAGATCTATCTTAGTTTTGATAAGAAAGAAGAAAAAGAAACTGAAAGGGAGAGGATATTCAAGATAGTCTGAAGAATCACCATCAAGGGAAGAAGAAAGTGTGTACAACCAGGAAGCTGAGTCTAGAAGCCTTATGTTGAAGGCATTTTCACTTTACTTAGACTCATCTCTCTTGATTTTACCCCCTACTAGACCAAATCAAAAAGAATCTTAGTCTCACAGAGCTGGCAGTACGATTGTAGAGGTCAAACTATTCACTGCAGGAATTCCATAGTACCCTGTAGTGTGATGGTAAATGTTTAATCACCAGGTGTCCAAGGAAAACAAAGGCCTTTGTTTTTTCGTGTTTGCTGACTCCAGTGGTGTATATACTCTCAAGATGGCCAATTTCAACCTACTGAAATAATGTCAGTGAATATGAAATTTGAAAGAGATACTAACAATTGTCTCTTGCTTTAACAAACCACTGATAGGTTGGTAGCAACTGTAAGATGTGAGCCAGCCTTACCTTTGAATAAGTCTAGTGACCAACATTACCATTCTACTACTTGGCGATTCTAATTATTATAGTTCTTTTCTTGATCTTGCTTCTAAAATTACTTTTGCTCTACTTTGATTCACTAGCCTTAGTTCTCCCTGTTCATCATCTTTAAATTTTCCTTCTTCAGGATACGTATTCTTTGCTCATTATCTCAATATATATGTGACATTTTTCAGATGCCAAACTATCCTGATGATCCTGTTTTGACAATATTCATCATTCTTAATACTCTTTTGAAAATGTGATATTTATAACTGACCATAAAACATAGCTTAGAATGCTTATCTTCTTTTACATAGATACATTTCTAAAATAGACTAAGTCTATACTGTTTTATTTTTCTTTCTTTCCCATTAATTAATGACTTTTTTTTAGCAGTCATATGACATAATTTGTTAATATTGAGCATGTGATCAACTACCAAAAATCCCCTTGGTCTTTTTCATGAGTGTTAACTGTTTATTCACATATTTCTTGTACTATGCAATCAATTTATAGAATATTAAATGATCCACTTGTAAAGCATCCAGTCCAACCTCCTCATGAGGGAATTAGAAAACCTCAAGGTTAACTCATTTAAGGAAGATTACACAGTTTGTTGGTGACAAAGTCCAGTCTAGTTTCATATTGAATGACTCCTTATTCTGCACTCATTTTCCTGATTCAATTATTTCTTCCTGCTCTTAAAACAATGTAAAGGGAACAGGTTTTATCACCTCCATTCTAAACATGATAAATAATTTCCTTCTGAGAGCTGATTACAAGGTTGACTTGTTGGAGTCCACTGGTATTTAACCAATGACTGATTCTAACTTAGAATCAGGAATACTAAGTGATTTGTCTAAAGTTCCATGGGCAATAATGGCAACTGATTTTTTTGAACAGAAATACAAAGCTATTATTTTTCACATTTTCCAGGTACAGCCCTTTATGCTAGACGTTTAAGATGATTTTTAATTTTGACCCTGTAATCCAGGAGGTATTCCTCCTATTCTTGTGTCATTTTAAAGTGTAATAAAAACAGAATTCTGTCAGCCAGAGTGGAATATGGAAGCCAACTCAAATGGTTTAAGAGACTTTAATAAACGTATTGCGTTAATTCCCCAGGGATGCCATAACAAATGACCACAAACCCAGTGTCTTAAAACAGGAGAAATTTATTTTCTCACAATCAAGGAGGCTAGAAGTCCAAATTTAAGGTGTTGACAGAATTGGTTTCTTCCAGAGGCTCTGAGGGAAAGCTGCTCATTTCTCTCTCTTAGTATCTGGTGTTTGCTCACAGTCCTGGGCATTCACTGGCTTGAAGAGGCATCACCCTACTCTGCTTCCATCTTCGCATGGTATGTCTGTCTGTGTTTTCTCCTCTTCTTACAAGGATACCAGTCATCGATGAAATCACCCTAAATGATTTCATCTCAAGACCCTTAGTTAATTATATCTTCACAGATCCCATTTCCAAATATGGTCACCTTCTGAGGTTCTGGATGAATGTAAATTTTGGGGCACATTATTTGAGCTACTCCATGAACCGTTTATGAAATTGTGGGTAGATTAAGAACACAGATAAGAAGAGGAAGTCTTTAGCAGCCCTAGGCTTGAAGGGGCAAATAGGAAATGGTGCCTCAGCATCCCAGTGAGAGCCAGAGCAGTGGTGGAGACATTCTATCTGAGGAGAGATTTTGCCCTCACCAGCACAACTCAGTGCACAGCAGGTGGAGAACAGTAAAGGAGTACTCTGACCACTTCCTCCTCCCAGCCTCTGATCTTCTTCAGGTGATTCCCATTAGCCAAATCCAACCAGAAGCCAGGTGTAATTAGCTCTTACTGCTGTAACAAATGACCACAAGCTTGGTTGCTTAAAATAATATGCATTTACTATCTAACAGTTCTGTAGCTCAGAAGTCCTACAAAGGTCTTACTCGACTCAAATAAAAGTTTTGGCAGGGCTGTATTCCTTTCTGGGGGCTCTGAAGGAGAATCCATTTCTCTGTCTTCCAGTTTCTAAATGCCCTCAGCATCCCAGTGAGAGCAGAGCAGTGGAGGAGACATTCTATCTGGGGAAAGATGTCACCCTCACCAGCATACTTGGTGCAGAGCAGGTGGAGAACAGTAAAGGAATACTCTGACAGTAAAGAGAACTGTGGAGAACAGTAAAGAAATATTTTACTGTTGGCAGGTGGAGAACAGTAAAGGAATGCTTCCTCCTCTCAGCCTCCGATCTTCTTCAGGTGATTCCCATTAGGCAAATCCAACCATAAGCCAGGTGTAGTTCCCTCTTACTGCTGTAACAAATGACCACAAGCTTGTTCGCTTAAAATAATACGCATTTACTATCTAACAGTTCTGTAGATCAGAAGTCCTACAAACATCTCACTGGGCTCAAATAAAAGTGTCCGCAGGGCTGTATTCCTTTCTGAGGGCTCTAGAGGAGAATCTATTTCTCTGCCTTTTCCAGTTTCTAAATGCCCTCTGTATTCCTTAGTTTGTGGCCAACGCCTCCAACTTCAAAGCCAGCAATGGAAGACTGAATCTTCACAGAGGATCACTGACTTCTTCTGCCATGTGAGGTAACATGTTCACAAGTTCCAGGGATTAGGATGTGAACATCTTTGGGGGGCCATTGTTTTTGCTTATCATATCAGTTGACAGTCTATAGGATTCAGCCTCCTGTGAAGGGCTGACTCCAAATTAGGCAGAGAGGAAGCTTATACAGTGAAGAGGAGGCCCTTTTTAAGAAAAATAGTTCCAAATTATGTTAGGCACAAAGTTTGGAAGAGGTAACACTTAAGGGGTCCTGAGCTGAAACTTCATTAGCTCCATAGTAAATCAGCCTCTGTTCCTGGGCACAGAGCAGGGCAAAGCAGGGTAGAGAATGGCATGGAGGGTAGGAGCAGTGGGGTAGGGCAAACAGGCACGAATCAGAACAGCAGGTTTTGTAATTTCTTCCTGAGAGCTGATTACAAGGTTGACTTGTTGGAGTCCACTGGTATTTAACCAATGCCTGTTCCTCAAAGTGAGATCCATCTGCAAGCCTGAATCACCTGAGATTTAATCATCTTGTTCACAAGGATAGCATGAGAGATGGCCAACAGCTTAGCAAAATGGATTTATGCCATGTCTTCAGAGAGCCTGGACTTCCTTCACTCATTGTTTCCTCTTACTGCATTTAGGCAAATGCTTAGCAATGCTATTGAGCTTGATACATTCCCACTTACCCAGTAGTATTCCTTAGCTTTTTAAGACAGTGTGGAATATTGGCACCTTGCCCTCCAGTCTTCCCCTAAATGGCCTGTAATAAGTTGTTCAGTCATTGATCCTGAAAAGTTACAATGGAGCCTTAGATTTGATAATCGGACGTTCAGGTGTATTGTGTAGCCTCTGGAAATTCCATCTAACCACAGCACATTCAATTCTAAATTTGCTGCTTTCTTGTGACTGTGTAGTGTATTTAATACAAAATTTTCTTTCTAGACCCCTTAATTCTAGGACTTTACAGTGCAGTCACATGAGAGTGAGTCAGCAGTTTAATTCCAATCTGCCCCACACCACCTAGGGACTTTCTAACAAGAACTAAGACTGTTATTACTTTTTTATTATGCAAGTAGAATAAAGAGGAACTACATTAACAAGAATAGAGAAGTACTGATGTCTTAACAGTTTTTAAAAAATAAGAGTCAAGTCCAGTGTAGATTTTACTCTATGAAAATAGATCTATTTCCTGAAGAAAGTTTTGTCTTTAGGTTGTTTGCTTTATTTGTTCTATTTTCTATGTTAGATGAATTCCCCTACTGCAATGATTGTACCAACCTTCTATATAGTAATTTCACTGAAAATAGAAAAAGTAATAGAGTTAATTGTACTGATAGAATTAGGAGGTTAGCATACATAACCTAATGATGGCATTTCGGCTAATGGCATTCTTTTCTTAGGTTCACTGAATTAACAAGTCGCAAATAACCATACTGAAGTTATATATGCATCATTTCTAAGTTCACATTATGCATTCTATTTCTTATAATCTATTTGATATTAATGTCTTAAAAAGTGAAATTGCTCATTACATAGTAAACATTTCTTAGATATTTTTCCTCTCTTGATGCTTAAATAAAATGGAAAAATAAAATAGCAATGGTGTAAAAGTAAAAGAAAACTCAGGGAAAGGGAACTTACAGTGAAGGTAGTGGTAATTTCAAGGCTGGCACCTTCTAGAAGCTCACTGTCTAACTTAAACAGTCCATGGAGCATGTCTTAATCTATGATTCAACAGCAGTGTCAGCACACAATGCTACTTTAACATGTCCTATGCAAATTGTAAATACTAAAAGATCTCCACTGACCTTCCAGGTCTGTCACAAGTTGTGTAAGTATGGGCAAGGTACTTAAATTCTTCAAGCCTCTATCTTCTGTTTTAAAATTGTTATCATAATATCTGCCCCGAATTGCTGATATTAGAAGTAATGTTTGTAAAATGCCTATTACCACCTCCAGCAATTGTGGTGCAGCATTACTAATGCTATCATATTGCACAGTCATTTATAATTATTTCTTAATTTTCTCCTGCATATTTACTATAAAATAAACGAACCAAGGCTTAAAAATCTCTTGCTGAGGAATTATATGCATTTATTTGGAAATGGGAGTGATGATTCTGGGTGAAACATTTCTCAATCTTGCTCAGTCAAAGGGGTTTTCCGCGGAGCATATGTTCCGTAGATGTTAACTAAAACATGCCTTTACATGAATATGAGACATGGAGAGCTCAATTATTGCTAAATTTTCCATGGTCTATTTTATAACTCTTAACCTTTGAACTCTGGATTACTGATAATTTTAAAAGTAATCGGAGGAGGAATAAAATTATTTCCAGCAAAAGTTTGTGTATATACAAAGGATGTAAATGCTTACAAAAATAAGAATATAAGCATGGAGTCTTTATAATGAATGACAGCAAGGAAAGTCACCCACTGATATCCAGATTTTTCTGAATGAGTTTTAAAAATGTCATACAACTTTATTTTAGTTTCTTCATCTATAAAACAAGGAAAATTCCAATTAATCTCTTCCACTCAAGCCTCACATTTGTGTTGCTTTGCCAAGTTTCCCATGGCAGAGCTTCCTAGATGTCCATCAGGATCCATCTTCCCTTATTTTAAAGAGAAATCTTGAATTTCCGAAGGGTGTGTGGCTGCCTGGTAGGTATTCTGTTTCCTGGTTCCTCTCATAGACTTAGCTGTGACCAAAGGAATAGGAGAGAAAGTGATGTGTGTTACTAGAAGGTGATGAGACTGGGACAGCCAAAGTGGTCCAGAGATGGAACACCCTGTTGAGAAAGGCAGATGCCCTCACCAGATTTGGGATTATGAATCTCTGCATAGTTAAATGAGCACAAAAAAAACTTCCACTTTGTTTATACCGCTGTATTTGGAGTCTCTATTTCAGGAGCTCAGCCTGTGTCCTACTTATTCAACCCCTTAGAGGAACATAGCACTAACCTAGAGAAAAAACAGATAGTTTCTAGATAAACTGACCACATTTGTGGGCTCTTTACCATGCTGAGTGTATACTCCTGATAGCTGGTAGTGGCAAGTTAGAAACATCAGATGCCTTTAGACATTTCAGACATTAGAGATTCCATGAGTTGCTGGTCTATGGGTCTGAGCTGTGCCAACATTAGTAGTCTCAGAAGTTCTCAAGCAGCTACTGGAAAAACTGCTTTTTTGGCTGCTCTGACGTCAGGATACAAATGCATGGCAGCTTTACCATTTCTTCTTTTGTCCCAAATTTGCCCTGTGGTTTATTTGGCATGGACTACCCAGCCAATACCTTTCTGCCCATTTGCTGTTCCTATAGAACATGACCTCCAACCAACCTGAACAATTGACTTTGTAGTTGATCTTTGGGATAATACTTTGTTCCTGGTAACACTGGCTCCTGCCTGGTTTCTCTGGAATTAAACTCTGGGATATATTTTAAGGGAGTCATTTATTGATTGGCTAAAATTAAGTTGCAATTTAGGAAAATGAACTCTATAGAGTTTAGGATTTGTAAATGCAGGCACTAGCAATTTTGCTAACCACATGTAACAAAGGGAAATTTTGTTACAATAGAAACCAACAACTACTGAGTATTTTGCAAAACAACTCACAGTAATCCTGTGCCTCCCATATATTTTCCTCCCTATTAGCTGTAAGTCTTATGGAAGATTTGATTGATTGATTGAATATTTCTAGGCTGATGTGCCTGTTGTACTTCATAAGCCTACATTGCCTCCTGCTGGCTCTTGTTTCTAAATAACTCTTCTCATGCCTCTGCAGAAATAGGTCCACAGGCCTTTCTTTTTGTTTGTTTGGTGTTCGTGTGTATGTGTGCCACGTATGTTGTCTCTGTGTTTTCTCTCTACCTAGAGTACCTTGATACCTGATCCTTCCTGTTAAAGAACACATTTTGAAAATAACTAACATTTAGCAAATAAAATTTTTCTTCCTCCTCCTTCTCCTACACAAACTCTGTTCTTGTACATCTGTTAAAGCAAAGCCCTCCTTTCTTGCCATCCATATCATGATGCTATCTCTGACTATAGCTGTATGTATATAGCGCTATATATATATTTCTGCATATAGTGCTACATATATGTGTGTATATATATACATATACATATGCATATATATAATGATGTGTGTGTGTATATATATATATATATATATATATATTCCTGCATTTGCAGACACATTTTTTGCTCTCCAGTTTGACTCTTGCCATAGTAATATAGGAAAGGCCCTGTGAATGGCTGCAGTAAGAAAACCTGGTTTGAATATACATATATGCATACATCATCAAGGGAGTTGGGACCAGTTTTCTCACCTGGACTATTTTAGTAGCCTTCCAATTCAACTTCCTGCTTCTGTAATTGCACCCCCTCCCCAATCTGTCCTCCACAAAGCAGCCCGGGTGACTTGGTGATCCTTTGAAATGTGAGATGAGTCATGTTTCTCCTCTGCTCAAAACCTTCTAATGCTTTCTAACACTGAGAATAATATTCATGGCCCTCATCACGGCCTGCTAGGGACCTGGTTCTTTTATTTCTCTGATCTCTTCCCTTATATTCTTTCTCTTGCTCATGTTACCTCAGTCTAAATGGCTTTCATACTATTTTTTTTAACTTTTATTTTAAGTTCAGGGGTACAAGTGCCAGGTTTGTTTAATAGGTAAACTTGTGTCATGGAGATTTATTTTACAGATTATTTCAACACTCAGGTATTAAGACTAGCATCCTTCAGTTTTTTCTCCCGATCCTCTCCTTCCTCTCACCATCCACTCTCCAAAAGGCCCCAGTATGTGTTGTCCCCCTCTATGTGTCCATATATTCTCATCCTTTAGCTCTCACTTATAAGGCAGAACAGTTGGTATCAGGTTTTCTGTGCCTGTGTTAGTTTGCTAATGATAATGGCCTCCAGCTCCATCCATGTCCCCACAAAGGACATAATCATCCTACTCTGTAAGCACCACAATACTCTTCTCACCTCAGGGCCCTTACACATGCTGTGCGCACTGCCTGGAATGCCGGTTTCTCACATACCTACATGGTTTGCATTCTTTCACTTAATTCACTGCTCACATGTCAACTTAACAAGGAGGCCTTTCCTGACCATCTGTCAAATTCACCCTTTCCACCCCCTTCTACCACACACAGCCTTTGTCTATCACTATTTTCCTCCATCATAACAGAGAATTTGCCTAATTTGTTCCCTGAGTCACTCCTCCAATGCTTAGAACAGTGCCTGACATGCGGTAGGTGATTAATAAGTATTTAACATATTAAAAAGTAATTAAACATTTTGCTAACAAGGTACTTCATAAAGAACATATTCTCATTTATGAGTGAGAACATGCAGTGTTTGGTTTTCTGTTCTTGTATCAGTTTGCTGAGAATGGTGGTTTCTAGTTTCATCTGTGTGCCTGCAAAGTAGATGATGGGGGTATGGATGCAGCAAACCACCACCACGGTACGTGTACGTATACCTATGTAACAAAACTGCACGATCTGCACATGTAACCCAGAACTTAAAGTATAATAAATACATTTTTAAAAAAAGAACATGTTCTCAAATACAGTTGTCCCTTAGTGTCTGCAGGATACTGTTTCCAGACCCCTTAAATCATCTTTACTGATAATAAGTAACACAATATAAATGCTATATAAGTAACTGATACTGCATTTTTATCTGAATTATTTTTATCGTTAATAAAATTAAATTATTTTTATTGTTTTGTTAACAATAAAAATTATTATATTTTTTATTATTTTATTTTTATTTTTAATTTTTTTCCCCAAACATTTTCATTCCATGATTGGTTGAATCCATCGATATGGAACTCATGGTAAGAAGTAAGTGTATTCTATAAACCAGAGTTAGACCTTTGTTAAAGGCTTACATAATTGTTGAAATAGAATTTGCCATTAATTATTAAACATCTATTTAGTACTTGCTGTACTGTAAGATATTTTACTAGGTGATTGGGAATTTAGAGAAGAATAGAATATATTTCTATGATCTAGTTATGGCAACATATAAAAATTTGATACTCACCTTTGTTATATAGGCAGAGAAGCTATTATTGTCTCCAATTTATAAATGAGAAACTTGAGTTTAGGGTGCTGAAATGACTTGTCCACAGTAATGCATGCAAATTAGTCAGTGGACCAAGCTCTGCTACTAATTAGTTTGCATTACTTTGGAGAATTATCCAGATCTTCTAGCCTTCTCCTCTTTCCATTCTATCACACTGCTATTCCTCATATCAGCTCTCCAGGGAAGGTAGCCTGTATATTATACCAAAGTGAGCAGAGGAGATGGTTGTTCTTCTAGGTATGGGTATTAAATGGCACACTGCTTTCCAAAATATAGTAATCATAACCTTATTCCTGAATCAGTCAGAATTGGCTAGTTATAATACATAACCCTCCAGATCTCAGTAGTTTTAATAACATAGTTTATTTTTCATTTATGATACAAGTCCAACAAAGCTTATAAGGAAGCTTTGTTCATCAGAACCACTTGGGGCCTGAGCTCATGAAAGCTCCATTTGGACACTTGCTTTGGTGATCACTGAGTCAGCTGCAAAGGAGAGCTGTAGAGTCAAGCACTGGCAAGAAAATGTTTCAACCCTCCCTCTTCATGGCCTCATGGCCAGAACTAGCTTCATGACCACTACTAACTTTGTGTGAGCTACAAGTACAGAAGAATTGAATTTGGGTGAAAATGGTCAACACTGATAATGATTATCATACCTATACATTGACAAATACACACACACACACACAGACACACACACACACACACACACTTTCCCCTTCCTTCCTTCTTTCCTTCCTTCCTCCTTCCATCCTTCCTTCTTTCCTTCCTTCCTTCCTCCCTCCCTCCCTCCCTCCCTCCCTTTCTTTCTCCCTCCTTCCTTCCCTCCCTCCCTTCCTTCCTTTCTTCCTTCCTTCCTTCCTGCCTGCCTGCCTGCCTGCCTGCCTGCCTGTGGTAAGCCCAGTGTTTCCCACTGCAGTAAGCCCAGTGTTTCCCACTTTGTTTTACTTGTTGCCTTCACCAAGAAGGATTTGTAAAATCCAGAAAAACTGAAGCCAGATTATGATGACTGAGAGACAATTTATCTTCTCCCAGGAGCTTTCACCTAACAGTGGTAATATTGTCTTCTTATGGCACATTTAAATTTGTGCTTGCTACTCAGTTTTTTGTATTGAGTACCTCTAACTTTTATTTGTGTATAGAAAGTTGTTGATAAAATAATAAAATATTTCATAGAGTGAAAGAAGAAAAGAATTGGGCTGGTGTTTGTAATTGCAATTTGTTGAAATCATGAGTTGGTATGTATTACTCGTTCTCTTTACCATTATATGAAAATATGAGAAATGAATGTAACATCAAAAAGAGGAAGTAAATCTTGGTTTATATAGCTTGGCCTCACTTAGAAGTAGAAACAGTGAAGAAGTGTGAATAAACAGAAAGATAATGCTTACAATACATACAAAACAAATGGAGAAATTGACTCTCATGGATTCTACACCTGAGCTACCAGCAAAGGTAATTTTTCCTCTGAATTATTTAATTGGAACTACAAAGTATAAAATCATTCCTATTTGAGGCTTTAAAATTGTATGGCTATCAATTTCAACTTAGTTTTAAATATTTAAGGTTATTAACTTTTAACTTACATTAGCTCAAAAAGTTAGATACAATTTTTAATGCTGCTATTTGTTTATTATGGGTAATATTTGATTATAATGCTTCAGTGACAAATTCACTAGAAGGAAAAGGAAATGGTAAATTGGATAACTGCTTTGTGAGACTTCTAAATGTTATTCTTTTTGGATTGTGCAAAATGGTTTCAAATTTCACTGAAGTTTGTAGAGAATTGGTGAGACTATGTTTCTCTCCTTTTATGCAATGTACATGTCTCTGAAGAATTGGTTGAAAATATAATTATTATATGTAATGCAGGCTAGATTAATCTAGCATTGATTAATCATCCCTAAAAATATAAGACAAAATGGTTATTTTATAAAGTATATTTTTGATAAAAATATATTTCATAAATTTGAAATTTTGAAAATTATATATTCTTAAGGCATACATAAATTTGAATTTTTTAATTTAGTAAAAGTGAAACATTTATTTTTGATTATCAGCATAAATTGCTTTATCCCAGGAGGCAGAGTTTGTAGTGAGCTGAGATCATGCCACTGCACTCCAGCCTGGGTGACAGAGTGTGACTCCAACTGAAAAAAAAAAAGTTTTTTCAACAGATAATATCAAAGAAAATATTTTTCAGATTGTTAGAAGAAATCTATTTTGAATTTAAGATTGTACTGTCACACTTTTAAAATAAATTCAGACTTTCTCACATATTTATTTTCATATGCTATTGATTAAACATGTGAAATGTCACAACAACTCACTAACAGTCTACTGTATTCTTTCTAAAGGAGACCAATGAGAATACTGTGGTTTAGATAAAATTATGCTTAGAATTATTAATTTTAAAACTCCAAATCCTGATTTTACATTAATTTTACTCAGAGCGATGCATTCAAAAATTAATGTTTAGCACTTTGATTCAGGGCAAAGCCATATATCAGAAAGGCATTATTTTAATATAAACAAATATGATGTGTGTTTGAGTCACACTCACATGCCTTCCAATCACCCTTACTCTACCTCTGAATGCTAATATAAGAACACAAACTGTTCTTATGAATTTTTAAGTGTTAGTTTCACTTCCAGTTAGCACAATATTAAAATAGCATTCCCCTAACTATACACTCTGCAAGAAAATAATGTGACAACAATAAAAATGCAAACATTGTATTTGAAGAGCAGGTGCCAGGGTCATTGCTATTGTTTTTCCTTAATATTCCCAACCATGTGATATATAACCGTGTGACTGTGGTGGTTTGGTTGTCAAGCAGGAAGGTAGGTCATAGTTTTTTTTTTTTTTTTTTTTTTATACCATTGAATCATAGTTCTAGTTTTTCCAAAAAAAAACAAAAACAAAAACTGACAAGAGTGTGCAGCATCATTACGTATATTCCATATTATATTGAATGTTCCAGCTGGTATAATACAATTTATTCCCTGAATCTAAAATTTGCTAAATAACTTTTTTCTATTGTAAAAGTAATTCGTGCATATCATTGAAAACCTTGAAAACAGAGTGAAGTTGAGAGTGGACACTTACTGTTCCACCACCCAAAGAAGAGAAGTTTTAACAGAAGTAAGATCTTCTGATTAACACTGAGCACTTTTAAGCAAGAAATGCAAGACTAGTAGTAAAACTACAAAAGCAAATCAAGTATAATAACTATACTTTTATAGTTGTTAAAAGTTAATTTTAGATTAAGTGTGAAAAAGATGTTGGTCTTTTGGAATATGTAATTATTTGGATGTTAAAGGCCAACAGAAACAAACTTCTCATTTTCAGAATTTACTTGGTGGTGAAACAAGATGGGGGGAGAAAGTGTATTTGGTTTTGTCTAATTTTTATTTGGTTTTATGTTGGCTCTTGTAAAGGAGATTACGGTATGGATGCCCTGTTGCCTAGAGTAGAGACAAACTACATGAGGAAGTAATGTTTAATAGCTGAGTCCAGTGATTAACACTTAATGTCTCGGAGTGCTTTATTGTCTGATCTCAGGAGAAAAGTCTGAATAATAGAGTTTTTGTTTTGTTTAGTTGAATGTGGAATTCAGGAGTTGGGACAATGGGAGCAAACAGTGAATTTTTCTGTTGAAATTTGGAATTATTGCAAAATACGACATCACATAGAAATAACTCTAAAAGGCTCAATTTCACTGCAACTTGAGGAAAGATGATACTCAAATTTATTTGGGAACTTTTAACAAGTGTAGTTTATGGAGTAGAACATATATATAATTCCTTATCTTATCACTAGTAACTTGATCAAATCCACCATTATCTTTCAGCTGGATAAATGGAATAGCTTCAACTTTTGCCTTCTAGAGACTATTGCATCTACATCAATTTTTAAAATATGAAATCATATAGCCCTTATTAATTACTGTAAGGACCTTGGCTTTTACTCTGAGGGAAATGAGAAACAATTGAAATATTTTGAATAGTACATGACATAAGAGGCAATCAATAACTTAAATAATGGTCAAAAAATAAAAAAACAAAAATATGCCCAGTAATAAAATAATGCTTACGTAAAATATAACAAATCATGTTTTGAAATTATATATCCATTAAAATAAGTTATGAAGACTGTACAATTCATTATAAAAATAAAACAAATAAAAAGACAAAACCCCCCACCAATTTATTAATAGTGGCTTTACTTGGGCAGTGGAGGCTATGAATGATCTTTCTGAACCTCTGTTTTCATAACTATCTGTAATATGCATGAACTGCTTTTATAATAAGAAATTAAATTCTTTTTTTCATTGGAAGGCAGGGATTAAATGTATTATATTGACTGGGACCTTTAATACCACAATGAACAGAAGTAGTGAGACTTCCAAGAAGGCATTCTTGTTTGCGATCTTAAAGGGAATGCTTTTAATAATTTCACATTGAATATAATGTTTATTGTGGTTTTCTTACAGTTATTCATTTTCAAGTTAAATAAGTTCCTTTGCTCAATTTTATCATGAAAGAATGCTGAATGTTATAAAATGACTTTTCTGTATCAACTTAGATTATTATATAGTTTTTTGATTTAACCTATTAATTTTGTAAATTATATTAACTTATTTTCTAATTTTAAGCCAGAAATAAACTCTGCTTTTTCACGGGTTATTATTTTAATTGTACATTGCTGGTTTTCATTTGCTAATCAATATTTTAGGATATTTGCATCTCTGTTTATCAATGAGACTATTTTTCTACATTGTAGTATACTTACTACAGATAATAAAAACACATCGAGGAATAAATTTTCTTCCAAATTTTGAAAGACCTTTTATAATATCAGAATCATCTCTTCCTTTATTTTTTGTGGAATTCTCCTTATAAAATTATGGAAACCTTGGTTTATCCTTTGGGAATATTTTAAACTATTGGTTAAATTTCCTTAATAAGACTGTAATGATTTTCTGCTTTTACTTGATTCAGTTCTATTAATTTATGTCTTTGGTGATTTCTTAATTTCACGTGGATTTTCAAATTTATTGGCATAAGCTTGTTTATAATATTGTTGGAACCCTTACCAGCATCTAAAGTTATTTCTTCCTTCTCATCCCTTGCCTTGCATTATGTATTTGTGAGTTACCTTTATTCCCCTTGGTCAATTTTGCTGGAGGTTATTTTTGTTATTCCTCTAAGAACACAATTTTTTGATGCTTTTAACTTTATATTTATATATATATATTTTTTTTACTGAGTTCAGCTCTAATATTTATTTTTTCATCCTTCTTTTTCAGAGGCAAGTTTGCTGTTCTATTTCTTAGTTCATTAAATTGGATGCTAGGCCATTTTTGTCAGTTTCAAAGAGTTTTTACTGCACACACCATATCTCTTTTGGCTTTCTTTTTACCATATCAATCATTCTTTCTGGATTCATTTACCTTCATCTCCCTGATCACTTAAAGTTCCTCAGATATTAGTCTTTGGGCCATTTTTTTTTTTTCGTATCTACAGTCCTTCTCTTGATAATTTCATCCAGTGTTGTGTCTTTAATTAGCGACCCTATATGAATGACGCCCAGATTTACATCTGTAGTGAAGACCTTTCTCCTGAGCTCCATATAAATTGTCCAACTCCTGGTTTGACATCTACACACTGATGTCTAATAGATGTTTCAAATTCAACATGTCCAAACCAAATTTCTGATGTCTTCCCTCTTCCTATTGAAGCTATTTTATCCATAGGTGCAATGGAGGTTAATGATCCTTTTTTTTCCCCTAGTATCTTGGGCAAAATAATTCAGTTATCTAGATTCTCCTCTTGCCCAATCTATTAGGAAATCCTGTCATTTTATACTCAAAATAAATCCAGAATTCAGCTGCCTCTCACCACCCCACTCCTTCTGCTCGTTTCTGTTCCCTGTCCTGAAACAACTGCTACACACCACTCCATTGCTCTGTTCACAGATTCTGTTCCCTAGTCTAAACCATCCTCACCTTGAGCCTGGATTACTTCAAAGTCTCCTAATTGATTTCCCTTTTGTTTCGCCCTTTACTTCACTCATAGAACTATGTATTTTCAAATAGCAGTTAGTGTGATCCTGCTAAAATTCATGTCAATTCTTCACTAGCTCCTCTTCATTCACTATCCCATTGAGTAAAACCCAAGTCCTTAAAGTGGTGCCTGCTCACTGAGTTCCATCCACATTGGCCTCCTGTTTCTGGAATTCTCTGACCACAAAGCTTTGTACTGTCTATTATCTCTGTCTGAAACACGATTCCTTGCCAGAAATCTCTAACTAACTTCAAGTCTTTGTTTAAATCTCGCCTTCTCTATAATTCTCTTCCAATACCTCTATTTAAATTTGTAAATCTCTGCTACTTGCCAGTCTTACTTCCTTTATCTGGGTCCATTCTTTTCATAGCATATTTTACTTATTTGTTAGAGTTATTTTTTTGGCTGTTCCCCCCATTGAAATGTAAACTCCAGTGAAGCAGGAATATTTTTTTGTCTGTTTTATCCACTGATGGATTTTTATTACTACACAACAACATAGTAAATACATGATATGTTTTTGTTAAATGGAGTGAATGAATGAGAGATAATTTTATAGGGTATAAGATTCTAGGTTGACAGCTACTTTTTTGTTAGTGCTTTTAGGTTATTATTTTCCACTCTTCTATTATTATCATTAAGAAATCATCCATTTGTCAAATTATGTTCCTTTAGCTAATCTGTCTTTTCATTTTGGATGTTTTGAGAACTCTTTGTCTTTGATATTCTGCAGCTTCACTACAATATGTCCAGGTATAGATTTCTTTTAGATAATTCTGATTAAGACATAGAGCTTCTCAAATTTGAGGATTTGTATCTTTCATCATATTAGGAAAGTTCTGTCATTACATTTGTGAATATTTCCTCTGTATCTTTTTTCTTATTTATTTCTGAAACTCTAATTAGAGATACAAATATTGGAATCTCTATTTTTACATCTTTTAACTTTCATATTTTCTACTCTTTTGATTCTCTGTGTTTCATTTTGAGTAACTTATCCAGATATATCTCACTGTTCACAAACTTGTCTTCACTTTTGTCTAATCTGTTGCTTAATCCAAACTTTGAGTTCCTAATTCTAATTATCACATTCCTCACTTTAAAACATTTTATCTTATTTTATTTTTTTTCAAATATGTCTGGATAGCTTCCATAATATTTTCTTTCTTCGTTGCACTTTCAGTAGTCTCTTTTATTTATTTAAATTTATCAGCTAAACTCATTTTGTAGGCTTCTTCTGACTGTTATAAAAGAAACCGTCTTTGACGGCCTTACTTGACAGTTACTAGGTTTAAATCTTGACTCTCCCTCACAGTTGTTTGTTCCTTAGTATCTGGTGGACTTTTCACTGTGAGCCAATCTCAGAGCATTAACTGTGGGACTTTCTTAAGTCATGTATTACAGTGAGTTTGTCTATAGGTTTGGGTTTGCTTTTGTCAGGAAACTGTGTTTCCTACCAAATGTGGACCACTTTAATCTGCATTTTCCAACGTGATTATTTTGAACCATATAGGTGACGTGAATTCTTGCCTTAGAGACCTGAGATGGAGGCTGTGGTCAGGAATTGGAGATCATTAAATTTCTCCAACCTCTTTTTACCTTCCACTCAAAGGCAAAGCTACAACAGGCAGGTGTCTCCAAAGACACTAAGCAGGAATATTTCCTTCAGACACCGACAATAATGCTCTTTTTCCGAGGGTCCTGGTTTGGGTGGGTTTTCTTTGTTATACTCAGGTCCTGGACTCTGTCTCTCATGCCTCAAGTGGCAATTTATTAAGTCTTGAACTCTGGTTTGTTAGAGATTGGCAGGCAGTCCCAGGCAAATTCCTACTCTGAGACTTACTTGTCTTTGTAGATCTGCAGTTTCTCGTGTTTCTGCTGGTTGGGGAATTTCTTGACTGTCTTCTCTTGCCAAAACAGGTGTCAAAATGATTTTTAAAACTGCTACTTAACATTATTGGGTATACTATGCTGGTAGATTTTTCACTTAATTAACTTGTCTTCCATTATTGCTGGAAACAGAATTCAAACTTTTTCATTTACTGTCAGTGTTTGTTTTGCCTTTGTCTATTACTTTGAATTTGTCTGTCTCAGTTTTAATTTGAGTTGAAAAATATAAAGGAAATAGTGATAGTTGATTTTTTAATTGTGTGCCATGCTTGAATCTTAAAGTCTTACTTTATTGGTTGTTATGGGGGTTTGGCATTTTAACTTCTAAGCAGTCTGAGAAGTTTTGCCTGCTCTAGAATGACCTGATTTTAGTGGATGCCATGGATATTTCTAAGTCAGCAACTGAAGAATTCAGGTCTATTCGTGTGGTGTATGGATTCAGTCCGGCACCTGGACCTAAATTAATCCAAAATAATTTGAGTGCCTGAGAGTATTTCTGAAATTGAAGCTCCTTGAGACCTGATAATACCTCCTAGGTCTCTTAGGAAATCAAACGTTTCTTTTAGCCTTCTAGGATCTTTGTATTTGTGTAGAAATACTCTGGCTTCTAAGAATTGCCTGTAATTCACTGAGCTCAGAGCATCTGCTAGATGTGAGCCTAGCAGTTATGGTTCTGTATGTGTGTGCACCAAAGGAAGTGGCCTCGGTGCTGGGAATTTCTGGGTGCTGCCTGACCCCTCTGACCCAGTGATTTTCTCCTGTATTCATCTGTGGCCTAGAGATGACTGTTTTAGCTCCTTCACATGGGACAGCAAAGGCAGGACCAGAGTCATCAGATAGCTCAGGGGTGGGGGTGAGATTTTAGATGTCAATCTGCTCTCTCATGAGCAAGAATTTGATTATTAGTAATGTAACCATCATTTGGGAAGGAGGAAAAAAGATTTAGGACAGGTGAATTTCCAGGGAGAGAAGAGGAACCAGTCTCAAGCCTTTTGAATAATTTACTCTTGTGAAAAGAATAATTTCACAAATCAATACTTTTCTAAGATAGGAAGAAAAAGGTGGAGTGATTGTTATAGAATACAGTTTTATTTGTATTTACTCTTACTTTTTTGCTACAGTTGGCTAGGATTGCATTTTTCCTAGCAATATAGTCTATATTAGTCAGGGTTCTTCAGAGAAACAGAATCTATCTATTTATCGAGAGAGAGAGAGAGAGTTAGGGGAGAGAGAGAGGGTTAACTGACTCACATGACTGTGGTGGGCTGGCAGACTGGAGATTCAGGTAAGAATTGATGCTGCAGTCTTGAATCTGAAATCTTCTGGGTGGGGAAACAGGTGGGAAATGGAAGCAGGAATTCTATGTTGCAATCTTGAGGCAGAATTATTGCTTCTTCCAGAAATCTTTATCTTTACTCTTAGGGCTTTCAACTGATTGGATGATACCTACTCATATTATAGAGATTAATTTTTTTTATTGAAAGTCTACTGATTTAAATGTCAATGTTGAGGCCAGGCATGGTGGTTCATGTCTGTAATTCCAATGCTGGGTGATGGAGGTGGGAGGGCCGTTTGAACCCAGGACTTTGAGGCTGCCTTGGACAACATAGAGATGCCCATCTCTAAAAAAAATAATAAATGTCAGTGTAAATCACATTAAAAAATACCTCCATAGCAACATCTAGACTATGTTTGACCAAACAAACTGGGCACTGTAGCCTAGCCAAATAGACATAAAAAATTAACAATCACACAATCTCATAAAATCTTAGTGGACTGCCTGCCGATTTCATTTAACATGATTCAGTTTGTCAAAACCTGTAACCTTTGGGTTATGCCTTGTGAATAATTTTAAGTTTTATAACCCAAATACCCAGATGAGTGATATTTCCTAGAGTTATTGTGCAGAGGCTCTGTCTTAATAGTTGAGTGTCAGTGAATCAATAAATGTTTATAAAATCCTAGGCTGGGGGAGAATGTCTGGGAGCCCTTCATTTTTAGTGTTTTCTGTGACTTCCCTTCTCCCCACAAACCTGTACTAAACATTATAATTAGAGGCATTGTGATATGTTTACAGAAGGAGTAGAGACAGAGACATGCTGGAGGCACCTGAAGAGTATGCTTCCTCACTTCTCTGACTCCTCCCAGAGCCCTTATCACCAGGATCCTGCAGTTCCCTATAGAAGCGTCAATCGTATACACAGCAAGGGGTGATGTGCAGAACTCAGTTTGGCAAGACATCCATTCAGTTTCTTGATTTAGACTTCAGCAATTTCAGTTCACTAAACATGTTTTCTCTATCTGCTTCCAGCTGGTAAACCCTGGACTGATGTTTGTCCCTTTCATGTTGTACTTCATTCAGCTTTTCATCCTGGAATGAGAATTATTACCCTCATATCCTCTGCTTGGCTTACTCTGCATTTTCTCTAAACGTCTGTTATGTCAGACTCTCTGTATTGATTATGGGAATCTAGTTTTCTATATCAAAAAGATCTCATAGTATAGAGGTGCTGATAAGATAGGAGTTTATTTTCTCTTGTGTGAATAGTCTGAAGTCAGGCAGGTGGTCTGAAGATCTTGATAGAATCTTTTCTCCTGAAGGTCAACTGGTACATTTATTGGTGGATTGGCTCTGTCCTTCTCAAATGTGTTTGTGTCTCTGGTTCAAGGCAATTGTCACAGTGGTCACTGTTATGCAGCTAGTGAGAAGCTGTAAAAGAGGAAATTTAGGGCAGACTGCTTGTCTAAAGGAGATAACCTCAAAGTTGCATGTCTGACCGTCATTTGTATCCTATTAGACTGAACTTAGTCACATGGTGACACCTAACTGCAAGGGAGGCAGGGAAATGCAAGCTTTACCTCAACAACCAGGTATTCAGCTAAAACTCAGAGGGGTCTATAAATAATCAGTGGTCTATACTGCATTTACACCAGGCATTACATTTTTTTATTATTGATAGTTAAGACTTTTTTGTTACAAATAAATACTTTTGAGCTGGCTTTAACAAAAATGGGGAATTTATTATAAAGACATGGGGAATTCAATGGTGAGAATGGACATCAGGAAGAGACTGGAAACAGGAACTGAAAATTTTTAGAATCCTTCCTCTGTCTGCATCTCTGCTTCTCTCTGTATTTCTGATCCTTTCTTTCCTCATAGCCTGGCTTTCTGTGCCCTCTGGGCACATGAAAAAAAGGGAACCTAGGGAGTATCTGACAAGCCCCTAAGTTAACCTGTGGCAATTTCAGCTGCATGCAGAATTCATTTGGCTTCTCTAAGTTCCAATTTCAGATTTCTGGGTGGAGGAAACTGATTGGTTCAACTAGGGTCAGGTGTCTACCTCTGCTGCACTTAATTGTTACAAATGGGGTGGGAGTCACAGACTATAATTGCAGCTGGTAGGACCCGGTGGTATGTGGGAGTGCATTCTGAAAAATAAGCGTAGGTTCCCTAAAATGTGTCTACTACCTTGAGCCTTATCAATATTCTGAGAAATCCGTCACTTCAAATATGAATGATCCTTATCTTTTGTTTCCAGCTCTACCAGTTCATGGCTAGAGTTTGTTCATAGAGACCAGAGGAGTTCATAGCAAATCCCACTGTTTGGGAGTTGTGAAGAAAATGGAGAATCTCTTGGGCCTCTGAGGATGTATGTTCATACGGGCAATCTTTTCATCATAGAAAATTGTACTTGAGAAAGAAACAGAGCTGCTCTGACAGCTGCTCACCGGTCACTAGCCTGACACTCACAGCTAAGGCACAGTGTTCTCTTGCTTAACCTAAATGGCACCAATATCTCCTGATATCACTGTGATCATGATGAAAAGAGGTAAACCACAAACCAACCCATAATCATGTCTGAAAAAGGATCCTGTGCAAATCATAAAAATGACCAAATATCTTTCTCTGCTGGTTAACGTGACCATTTGTCAATTACAGCCTTAAACTCACTGTTTTTTCTGCTTCCTAGAAAGTTACTGACATCCAGTTGTTGAATTACTCCCACTTTTTGCTAACATTCAGTCTGTAACTAAGCCCTTCTTTGAAATCTTCCTAAAACGAATACCTAATTAAGCCCAACTTCTGTTACCTCCTCCCGAGAGCACCTTTGTGCAGAGATACTTCATCGCTCTTCATGGGATATGGTGGGCCTTGCTTCAGCAAAGAGTACATGCAGCTTTGATTGCCTCTTTGCTTCCAGTGGTCTTTGGATGGTGATCATTAACATTCTTTTCTAAAGAAACTGAGAAAGAAAAACAAAGAAAACAAAGCACACATGTTCATACACAAGGGTGTCTGTCCCTTTTACCTTTGTCCAGTTGTACTGAGCATGTTTTTAGATTAATAAGTTGGCTTGTTTAGATGACTAAAGACACCTATTATAACTTGAGTAGTTCCATAGTTTGTTGCAATACAACATTGTAACAGAAACTTTTTTTGCCTAGTTATTAAAAATTATTAAAAATTTAGGAAAATTCCTATAAATATTATTTATTGTTTATGAGGTTAATGTAATGAGACTATATTAGTTTAAACTGTTCCGGCTTTTTTCACAGTTCTAGATATTTAAAATTGCTCAAGCAATTTAAATTTGGAATGGTAATTGCCTTTAAATTTCTACTTTTACTGGCTATATTCTGCCTTACTGATACACTCCTCCTGTGAACTTCTGAAACAGCTCTTATAGCACTTACTTAGCATGCATTATTAACTAATTTTTACTATATATGCATCTGTTTACAAACCTTTGTAATTTACAATGATTGTAAATTTCTAGACAGTATAAGAAAAATTTTTCCAAGTCTCCTACAGGGCTTGATACATTATACATACAAAATAATTGTATTATAAGTAAATAACTTATATCTGGATGGTTGGGGAAATTTGGTGACAGCCCAGAAAGAATGTTAGACTGCAAATTCCTTGAGGAAATACATTGTGTCATCTGTAGTAGATAGAATTACATGTCTTGTGGGTGTATTAGTGCATCATGGTTGCCCTATAAATATTTGCTGAATGATGAAATGCTATCATGCACACAGTGCACTACAGAGTGGGGAGAGTCAGGTAGGGGTTCCAAACGGGAAGGCAAAACTTTAAGATAGTTTTCACTTGACTTTTCATTTAGCCTCTATGGATGGGTATGTGTTATTCATATTCCTTAATGTGTTATTCATATTCCTTAAAGCAATACATCTAAAGTGGTTATTGGCATGCATATGTTGTAAGACACTGCCAATACATCATTGGTTTAGTTTATAATATATATCTTTTTTGTTATTAGTTTTAATGACATAATACTTTGAAATTATATAAAAGTTCTTCTCAGCAGAAATTCAGGATTTGTGGAGGATCTACCAGGCTCTCTCAAGGATGCTGAGATAGTCTTCAGAGCCTAAAATTCCTCCTCATGAGATGGAGTCACTAAAAAATGTAAACTTATTGAAGTGTGCTATTGATTCTGTGGAATACTAAACAGAACACATAGATTAAATTGGCTCTCTTGTCTGGTGAAGAATGGTAAATTGTAGGATCTAAACAAAGAGTAGATCTTCTGCCAGAGCTACCTATTTCTTTCACTTATCTCATTTTCCATCATGCTTTATTTCTCAGCTGCCTCTTTTTTCTAGATGTCAAAAGTCAATCTTCCTGTTGTGGTCTTTATTACTGAAACATCAGATTGTTTTAATAGCTGAAAAATGGGATTCCTCACAGTCCTTCACCTCTCCTGGTAGAATTTGGGATTCCTCACAGTCCTTCACCTCTCCTGGTAGAATTTTCCACTCCTGCTTCATACTTAACCTGCTATGATGACATTTCTAGAACATTCCTTCCATTTGCATCATGCCCCAGCATAAAACACTATAATGGCTCCTTTTTGCTTTGTTTACCCTTAGATTTGTTTACTCTTGGATCCATTTGTCTTGGATTTCTCTAATCCAGCCTCATGGGGCTTAAACTCATTTCTGTCCAAGTGCCCCTGGGTGCCTGGTCAAGGTTCAGTTGGCTTCTCTCTATCTTCTGCTTATCCCCTGCTCATTTGTGTATCTACATACCTTCACCTGGTGATTTTTCATTTACTTTTTGTTTGCTTCCCTTCTTTCTCTCAATTCTCCCAATCCTTTAAGGCCTATTTCAAACTCCCTCTCTCCTACAAACCTTTCTTCTCCAGGACACAAATATAATCTCCTTCTGTGAACTACCAGAGTAATTCTTGCCAGGATCCCTTAGTTTATCACTAAATTGTTTTCTAGCTGTTTCGTAAGATTTGGTTTATTTTCCTAACCTTGATCATAAACTAAATAAACGCAAGGTTCAATGATTTAAACTTTTTTTTTTTTTTTTTTGCATTGCCTCCATTCTTGGCATACTTGATAAATAACAATAAAATTCTAGTGAGATGAAAGGTGAGCTTTAATCAAAGCAAGCACGATAAAGCAGTGGCTCTTGAATGGAGAAGGTTTGCTGAAAGGCTGAGGACGGGTTGAGAAGCGGTGAGAACGGATCATTGTTCTGACACTGTGCGGGATGGAGTGCTGGGCAGTGAATGGAGGCTGTCAACTCTGGTTAGACTTGGCCATTGTTCCTGGGACGCCCGTGTTAGCTCTGAGTAAGAGATAATTCATCAGAACGCTCTTGTACTTTTTTTTCTCACTTGCTCTGGGGCAGAAACTGTTCCACTTCACAGGCTGAACTTTTTACCTCTTGCCCTGAGAGGCAGAAACACGCTGCCTGAGTGCTTCCATTTTGAGACACCTTGTAGGAATCCTTATTGAATTGCTTTAGAAGAGTAGATTCTTAGTCTTCTAGTGCAGCAATCTGCCACAGCAACCCCAGAGGGTGTTATTTTTCAGTCAGAGGTAGAAGCTTCCTGTAATATGGGCTCACTGGGCTTTGGGGGAAAAAAGACAGCATTTTGCAAGCTTAGTTCTAATTGAACATCCCCATGTTGCAATTATTATTGTATTTCAGTCTCGTAGCCTTTGTTGGAGAGGTTTTTGTGTGAGTTAGGAGGGGACACGTTGGGTGACCGCTCAAGCCTTTACTTTTTTTCTTTAATTTATTAAAGCTCAAATTAAACAAGGCTCCTGCTGTTACCAAAGTTTTCTGAACTATTTTGTGTAAATGTTATTCATCCTTTGAAATCAATATAATTAAAAGTTGTGTTAAGAGTCTTCCTTTTCAAGGCTATGAACTTTTTCTCTAAGGATTTTTAACTTGTTACAGGTCTTTGATTTCTTAAATGCATTTCAGAAAAGAAGATATACATGTTCTTTAATTGCTTCTTAAACTGGCAAAGTTATATCTTTAAATGATTGTATTTCTCTGTAGATTAGTAGCTTGTTAATTTCGAGAATGAAACGAACTCAGGAAAAAAAATCATTTGACAAATGATCTCAGGACTCACTTCAAAAAGATGCAGATTCTCCCTAACAAGGCCCTAAATGAGATCAGAGCTTCTGTGTGACGTACTGGGGACATCTAGTGGACAAAAGTGAGAATGGAACATTAAACTGTACACCCAAACAAGAGGCTAACTTTCAGATAATATCACACTTAGGAAAAAAATCAGAAAATCAGTGCATTGTCTGTGAAGATAAAATATCATGTACATCTAACATCTGATTTTAGTGTTATCTGTTATTTTTAATTCATTATAAATAAAATTACTTATATTACTTGATTACACCTCATCTAGTTTATTGCAGCAGTGTTAGATTTTAATTTAATAAATCCTGTATGTGATGGAAAATATCTCATTATGAACCTTTGAGAGGCAGATTTACCTATGTATGTTGTATTTGGCTAGGTATATGACCTGAGAAAGACTGTCTGAATCTCTTTACTTTCACATATAAAGTACATAGTTAAACAAATGACATTTCTTCTGGTTTGGAAATCTAGAATCCTTGTTTATTTTCATTTATTTTATTCATATTCATTTCATATTCAAATTTATATTTATTTATTCATATTATATTTATTTACAAAAGTATTTAATACTGTGCAAAATGTTTTCACAAGTATCATTTAATTATCAATAAAAATGTCTTAGGTATTTAGTTCACATTTTATAAATTGATAGGAAGGTAAGATGACTTGCGAACTAAAAAGGCCAGGTTTCTTGACATTTGAAGCCTTCTAGTAGAATTTCACTGTTGATGCAATGTGTGTACATTTCTCAATGCTTGGGGAAACTCAGTTAAGCTGTCAACAGAGAGTAGCTACCAGTTAGCATCTACCCTAACCATCTTCCTCACATATATCATTTCTAATCATCTTAATAACCTTATAGAATAGAATCTTTAAACCCAATTCAGAGTTGAAAAAGTTAAGGTTTAAATACATGAAATACCTGCTCAAGTTTACCAGAGGGTTACTGTCAAGGCCTATCCAAGTCTCTCTGAGTTTATTAAACAAAGCTGAAAAGCAACCCTTGAGCAAGTAAGGGGACCCCAGAAAGCTGGCACTATGTGCATTTATTTCTTTCCCTTGAGGATTTAGACATCCATAGGTAAGCATTTTTAAGGTCTCTAACTAGACCTGTCAAATATAAAGACACAGAAACATAAATACAACTTAGAGTTGAATATCTCAGGTGCTTTAAAAAAATATTTTAAAAGACAAATTAAAACAACTTGGTAAGTCTCTTATATGGGGGGAAAAGATCATCAAGAAAATTTGTGATAATTGCTGGTCACTCTGAAGTCCATGTTGATGCAGAAATGATGTTTAAGATATGATAGAGACACAACAGGAAATGTGGTAAAGTTTTAGGATTAAGTCAGCCAAAGACAAATTTATAGAAGAAACAATTTTAAATATCAAATATTGATTAAATTTAGAGGAATATTATATGAAATTAACAGTTTTTACACATTCCAATTTGCCATTGAAAAATGATTCATTAAGAAGAGATTTGGAATAGTGAAAGGGATCAATGAATTAGATATGGTGACTTTAAAAAGTCATAATTTATTTTGATAACATTGATTGAATTAATTTTATTTTGGAAAAATCTTAAGTGACAATAAAATTAAATATTGATACTATCATCATAAATGACACCTTTTTGTTATTTCTTTTCTTAGAAATGTTCAGTTTTACAATTAAATTGAGAAATTATTATGTGTGACTTGCATCTTTATATAGGACAGTGTTCAATAATTGACTGATTTTTTTAAATTTAAAAGTTAACAAGTCAACATTGTAAATAACCTAATATTAACATTCAATTTTCTATTGAGATTGAAAATATATTATGATTTATTAATAGTGAAATGTTTACATTATTAACTTCAAGCTATTTAAGGGAAATCCAATGTGTTCAGTAAATACATTTAGTGCGAATAAATCTTTCATAATGAGAAATAATCTATTTATTAGTATATAATGGTACATTTCTCCCTAACTAGACCTGAAATCCTATCAGTAGTTCTATTTACAGCTATACCATTGGCTTGATGAAATCTACTATAATTTATTCAGTTGTTAGCAGATACATATATTTGAGTTTTATGTAACTCTAATTAATATACATTTTAAAACAATACTTTTGAATTATTAAATTGCTTAGAATTTTCATTAGTAGAATTAATATTACTGACTAAAAAGTCATATTCATTACTACTGTAATTTTACTGTAGTCCCTCTCCTCTTTTTTCTGAGTAAATTAAATGCATGGCTTAGAAATCAAATTCCTATACACTACATACAATAATCAAAGCACTTCTTGGTGATATATAGAAACATATAGAAAGGATTTACGTAGCTGAACCAAAGGAAGCACAGAAGTATGGAAAATAAAAGAGTCATATACCTGCAAATAAGCTTTAAAAAGAGTCTTCTAATATTTACTGTGAGGCACTAGTCCTTGCAGAGAAACCTAAAAACTAATTTTCTAAAGCAATATTTTTCTTCATGTTGGTTTTAGTGATCATACACATTATAGAAATGTAGTAACTAAATAAATATTATCTTAGTTTAATTGGATTAAAAATTAGAAATGCAAATTCTCCTCTTACTATATCTATAAGCCCTCATCTCTGTTTTTATGGTAATACCCTTTTAATGGTTTAAGCCTATGAAGAAAAAACACTGAAGATTTTTAACTAGCCACTTTGCAGGGGGCAGAAAGGAGCAAAGAAGATTTAGTGGTGAAAAGAGCAAATAAATAGGTGCTCCAAGATTAAAAAGAGGGTAGAAGTGCATGCTGAGCTGTTGAAAGACCTCTCTGTGTTTAAAGAAAAATATTGTTTGGTGCTTTCACCAGTGCATGATCAAAATAAGAGGTACAAATTAGTTCATGGCTGCTGAAGCTACAAAACATCATGCAGAGCGCTGTCTTTGGGAACGTTTTAATGAGGAGAAGAGGTCATCAGAGTGTGACATTGCTTTTCAGAATTCTTCAAGAACAACACAGACTTCCTGTTCCAAATGTGGTAGAGAATAAAACAACCTTAGTAGTAATCGTACAACTTTTGAACCATGTTCCTTGGAAATGCTGTACCGTGCTCATTTTGTAGCTTTAGTTAGCTATCTCAAAGGAAACGCTTCCATATTTTCCATGTGCCCTTATTTCAAAAGTACAGTGAAACGGTGGAGCTTTAACATGGATTATATTTATAAAATAAAGTTTTATTCAGGCTTCTAAAGAGATTTTAATGTTTTCATTGCTCCAGGTGAAATGGTACACGGTGGCTCTGTTCATTAACATTTAGCATCAGTGCAAAAAAATCAAGGATTACCACATACAGCATAAAAGGAGGGATAGTATGACTTTGAAATTAAATTCACTACAATCTTAGTTTTGCCGCATTTCAAAACGTGATTTTAAAATGTATAAGTTGTTAATGACATTCTAGGTCAAATATTCATAGTCCAATATCGAGTCCTACAGAGACTGGCATTATTCAAATGTGCAACGTATTTGAGCAGGAGCTGAAGAGGATTTCCTAATTCTTTATAAATAAGACATTTATTTTGGTTTCAAAGGCCAGTATTATAATATTATTTAATACTTTAAGTGTAGATTGGTGCATTTATTGCCACTCTACCACAAAGCTACATCATACCATTTGTTTTCCATTAATATGAACATATTTGTAAGATGTGTATAATTACAGAAAGTATTTGGGTTCATATACTTAATGCAGTTATCAAAAAAAGACAAACAAGACTTCTAATTTTTCATATAGTAATGCTCACAATGTTGTTAATCTCAAAGTTTTCATGTATTTTTTTCTTCAAAAATTAATGATTTAAGACTAACCATATTTACTCTTGATGTGTAAAGGTAATAAAAATAAGTGAATAAAAATAATTTCAGAGACCCAAAGGGAAGAGTTTGAACTAGAATTTAGATGGAAAACAGATCATTTCTGTGCATAGTAACATTTCTGATTAATTTTTAAGTAAGAGGTGATTCAATTTGTGTACAATGTGTAATTGATTTAGAAGCAGCAATATATAGTACACATTTTTCCTTCCCTCTTTCTTTTTATTCTTATTTTTTATATCTGGCATGAGAACAGAAGTCAAGCATAGACGCCCTGCTTTAAATATGATAAAGGATAAAAGCTGTCATTCTAGTTTCACAGCTTTTCAACTATTTAATCTAAAAGTTTCTGAACTTACACAGATCATTTACTTGACTCAGTCTTTTATAATAATTTTATTTCTTTTAATGTATGCAGTCTTTGTTCTTAAATATTCTTATTCATAAACCAGACACATTTAAGTTGACATCCTTAGCATGTAGAATTTTTCTACAAAGACCTAGTGAGGCAGTTATTTTTAGCTTAAGCTTTTAGTCTGGATTGCCTGGCCTGCTATCTCTTGGCTTGGTTTGCCAGCTTTTTCTGTCAGTGATTACACATCAGGAGCTTATGCTGATCTAATTTTTTGTTGCTGCTTTTTTGCATTATTACTGCTCAGGACCTTTTCTTCTCTTTTACCTGCTTAATTAATTCAACAGTATCCTACTTCATAAACATTGCTCTCTAATCTTAAAGATATCTTAGCTATCTAAAAAGCTGCTCTTCATAAAGTTTTAGCATTTACTACAGTACCATAGGTTAAGCTCTGAAAAATAACACAAGAACATGATAAGCAAAGAGGTAAATTTTCTTTTAATTATTTTAAAGTACAATTTAGTCAGGAAAGAAAAGGGCATGTTTTTGGGAAATCAACAAGAGTGGCATGAAAAGTCTTTAATTTAAATGATTAAATTATGTTTCCCAGAAATCATTTATTGGCACATAATTTCCCTCCTGCTTTTTTTTGTTGTTGTTGTTCCCGAGACAGAGTCTTGCTCTGTCACTCATGCTAGAATGCAGGGGTGCAATCTCAGCTCACTGCAATGTCCACTTCGTGGGGTTCCTCAGTCCCCTGAATAGCTGGAAATACAAGCATGTGCCACCATGTCTGGCTAATTTTTGTTTTCTTAGTAGAGATGGGGTTTTACTTTGTTGGCCAGTCTGGTCTCAAACTCCTGGCCTCAAGTCATCTGCCTGCCTCAGCCTCCCAAAGTGCTGGGATTACAGGTGTGAGCCACCATGCCTGGTCAGAAATTTTTCTAATTAAGGAAAGAATTATTTTCATTTGATACATAACAAATGTTGGTAGTTTTGTTACCGAGAATCTAAACATAAGGTATTGTAATGTAAACAAAAATTAAATCACTCTTTGTCACTATAGAACTTTGGAAAATTGACAAAAACTAAGAAGATTATAAGTACCTTAAAAATAGATGATAGCTTTTATTACATACATTTGTTTCCTTTTTAAGTACTGTAATAGTGAATTTCTTTTCTAAACTAGTTGTAAAACTATTTTGAAGAAAAGCTTAAAAATTAATGGAACAAAGCTATAAGATTGACAACGCACTGAAAAAAGGACAGATAAATGAGATAAAAGGCAAAAAACAACATTGCTGAAATTTTTATATGAATATTAATTGAAATATTCACTGTAAACATCACAACAAAATTTTATGATACTTTGCCATTTCAGGAAAAGACTTCTCACTTTTTCCAGCTAATATTCTATAGCTTGTTTAAAAGTTGTTTTAATGCTATAGTTCTCAAAGAATGATCTATGGTTCCCAGATGTCTACTAAAACCTTTTCGGGAAACCCACAATGTCAAAATTATTTTCATTTTATTGGTAAAATGTTATTTTCCATTTTCACGGTTTTGATATTTACACTTACTGTGCAAAAGCAATGGTGAATAAAATTGCATGTGCCTTTTTATGAATGAAGGCAGTGGCACCAAACTGCTAGTCAGTCATTATGTTCTTCACTGCCACTATACTCCCAGTTAAAGAAAACAATTCCAACTTTAAAGGGCTACCTTTGATGAAGCTGTAAAACTGATTAACTTTATTAGACCTGACCCTTGAGCACATTCAGTTTTTTGAGAGTTTTACTTAGCTGATAATATTCTAAGCTTTGATCTTTTTTGCATATTAGAAAAAATTCAACATAGACCTGAATACCCAACTACTTTACCTGATGCCAAACCCAAGAAGCAGTAATTTGTTCAAATCCTTAAGAAAACATTGAGAAATAGCATTTTTGAACAGTGTTGTATAAACAACACTAAAGGATATTGTTTATGGTTGAGTTAGGGAATTTCCATGAGTAATTTTGATTACATACATTTCTTTGACTCATAGACCAACTTTATGCACTAACTCCTTAAAATGATGCCGTTGGCTTCTCTGCAGTACATCTTATCACCTGCTGTGCATGTTTTGCTGATCTAGGGGAAACAGCATACTTTATGATGGAAAAAAAAAAGGCAACCATTCTGACCTCGCCATCAAATGTGCTTTACAGATTTTTGGAGCATAAAGTGAAGCATAATGACCTAATATGATTACAGCAAGAATAAAACTTCAAAGGAAAATTTTTAGGAGTGCAGAAAGTGGCAACAATAATTAAGTACCTGGATCTTACTATTTATTGTGCCCCTGTGGGAAAAGCTCATCTTAATTCACTTTATATTTAATACACATTAACATCTCAAGGGTACTAAATACTGTAAATCATCATTGCAATGGGTACTTCTTAGGGCAGAGGCTAATCTAAATTTTATCATTGCTTAGCAAACTCTTTATGGGGAGTGGAGATGATGATAAAAACAAGATGGAACAAATACTTGAGGAAATAATTTTTTTCAAGTGCACCCATGTTTGCCAGAAAAAAATATGTTTAACTATAGACAATGAACAGTGGCTAATTAAAACCATTACTTTATTTTTTAATTTATTTTTGAAGGCTAAGGCTATGAGGCAATATTTTGTATCCAATTAGTTAAAAGTAATAAAAACATAATATGATAACACTTGCTTTTATAATATATATAAGGTTATTATATTAGTAAATGAGAAATCTGTTCTAGATATAAACTTTCATGACATCTTTGTGACTAAGATAAAGACCTATGTTATGGATGATAGAATCGTCCGTGAATTTTAGCTCATTTACAGACTAGTCCTAATTAGCGGGTTCCTATTATCTCATAAGGAAGTCTACAGTGACTGGTCTTTGTGCCCTGTTCAAAGGCACATGGTTTCTAACCTGTCTAAAATATTTATTAATTATTTACCCAAGGGTATGAATGACATTGATGGCATATTGGCCCAGTTTACATAAGCTGCAAAAACGCAGTCACCTCTGTTTTTCAACTATATTGTATATTTAACAATTATTTATAAATCAAATTACTTTTAAAAATTTGCTGCATGTAAGCAATAATGTAAATGAGATCTTGGGTCTTAAATGTACCAAATATAATTACTATTAATACACATTAATGTAGATTTTCTTAAAGTAAAAGAAAAGTTCATGCATATAATGTCACACAAATTTGTGTGTATACTACCTTTTAGAAAATTTTAACCTAGACAGATTCTTCAAAGGGAATGAATATGAAGGAACATCTTTGAGGAATATAGTGTAAGCTGAGTGCAGTGGGTGATGCTTATAATCCCAGTCCTTTGGGAGGCCAAAATGGGAAAATCACTTGAGCCCAGGAGTTTGAAACCAGCTTGGACAATATGGTGAAACCCTATCTCTATAAAAAATAAAAAGTTAGCCTGGCATGGTGGCTCATGCCTGTAGTACCAGCTACTTGGGAGGCTGAGGTGGGAGGATTGCTTGAGCTCAGGAGATTGAGGCTGCAGGAGGCTGGGATTATGCCACTGCACTCTAGCCTGGGTGACAGAGGAAAACTCTGTGCCCACGACTCTACCCCAAAGGAGAAATGTTGTGCAGAATAAAGACAGCAGTACTGAAGACACATAAGTAAGCTCTAAATGAGGTAACTGGAATGATTATCTGGAAATTTATATGTTTTTAAATTCAAGATTCTGACCACTTGTCTCTTATCAGTCTCTTCATAGCACTTTCACTAACCTTGAACTGGGTAGTATTAGTTTTTCTTGTTGGTTATCGTATTACCATTTTCATCTTCTTCTCCCTGTGTTTGATAAAATTTTGCCATTTGCTTATATGTTTGCTTATACGTTTGTCATGCTGCCATAAACAGCATGTCTAGGATAACAATGAAAGAGACAGATTAGGCCTCAGCTCTCATGGAATCCATAGCCTAGATAAAGAATGGATAAGGAAACAAACTTCTAGCATCCTGTGATAAGTGCAATGTTAGTGAGAATATAGGAAACTTACAAAAGAAAACAACACACCCACAATTTTTAAATCAGAGATTTCCAGTGGATAGGGCTTCAAATCTGGAAAAGTGAACCAAAAAAAGTTTAAGTAAGTGTGTGTGTGTGTGTGTGTGTGTTCTTGCATGTATGGTGGCAGGAATATAGTGATATAAACAAGAATGCAGAAAACAATGAGTGAATTATTAACATCAGAGTATGAGGGCAAGGAGATCATTGGAAGTTTACAGTGATAGGAAGACACCACTGAAGGGGAAAATGTACATTAAAAAAAAGGCATCTGGAAGAATGATGATACCCTTCTCCACAATTTGGCTAAGAACTAGCCTCAGAAGTTATAAAACATAAGAATATTAGTTTTTAGTAGAGATGGGATTTTGCCATGTTGGGCAGGCTGGTCTTACACTTGTGTGGTCCCAGCTACTCAGGAGGCTGAGGCAGGAGAATCACTTGAACCTGGGAGGCAGAGATTGCAGTGGGCTGAGATCACACCACTGCATTCCAACCTGGGCAACAGAGTGAGATCAGTGTCAAAAAAAAAAAAAAAAAGGAAAAAAAAAAAAAAAAAAAAAAAAAAAAAAAAAAAAAAGGAAAAAAAAAAGAAAAGTAAGAATATTGGGAATGAAAAGTTAGCAAGAAAAATATCACACAAGGAGAGTTGTTTTCTAGATTTTGCTCTTTTACTATTTTCTTGGTGAGCCTTGGGGATTATTATATTACATTTAATACACAGTGAAATTTAATGCTCTCTGTATGCTTAATGAAATACAATGTGCCAACATAAAGGCAACTTATGGGAAAGAAAACATAAATTTGAGCCTGTTTCCCTTGTGTCTCTAAGTAATGGCTCATCCTCCATGTTACCAATTCATAATGTTATGGCTTATCTTGTTGCCTTCTCTAGCCCAGTCAAACCCACACCCACTTCTATGTTATTCTTTGTACACTTACCTCTCAATATTTTTGTCAAACTACTCTTTTTTAACCCATCGAAATATATGTACAGTCTTCGAATTTACAAGGCTTTTCTAAATACACTGCTAAAGCCAGCCAGAAACCACAAGAGAAAAAATTAGCTACTAAAAAAGCAGTAACTCAAAGTGCAGAAGTTTTCTACTGCACAAACTAAACATGTTCTCATGTAAAATGCAAAATAATCAATAAAGCTGAAACTATGGGCATACTAATTTGAAATCACATTCCACATACCCAGGAAGTTTAACCAGGTTAAATCTACATCCAGCAAAACATAATATATAAAGCAAAAATATTTCAAGCTAATAAGAGAAAATAATGATTACCTTAAAAGGAATGAGAAATAGAATAATTGAAGACATTTCATTGACAAAAATAGAAGCTAGAATATAATGGAGTAGTAATGAGAAAATAATTATCAATTTAAAATTTTATACCTAGCTAAGGTGACATTTCATGGTGAGGGCAAAGTAAATCAACTTTTACACATACAATAACTAAAATAATTATTCAACAAGAATACAATTGATGCCAGGGGAAGATATGGTTTATAAGAAATATTGATGAGCACAAAAATGACAAACTATGTCAATATACCAGTTTAACTATTGTTTATCTAAAATAACTAATTTTTATTTTTATAAAACAAAGCTAAACTAAAACTCTAGACTGGTGCTTCTCAAAGTATGATCATTTGATCTGTACCTGTGGATGAATTACTTGTTAGTGATCTGCAGTGCTTACAGAAACAGACAGTAATTGTGTAAAATTTTTTAGACATTTGACTTTGCCTCAATGTCATGATTGAGGACAAAGCAAACTTTTACTACTGATAGTTTGAGATGTGTGTTTCTTGGTGGTAATAGCAAAATGAGAAGGTGTATTCAATGAGAAATTCAATGAGTAGTCTTACAGTACTTAAAGGCAAAGAAAAAATAGAACAAATAAGGATTTGTTAGAAAGTCTAGAGGTAAATACTTTTGCTAAACACTAAAAGAATAGAAACAGAGAAAAGACAATGGAAGCAAGTGCAGATACGTCAGTGCTTTCAGTAAAAGTAAACAGTAATTATTCTCCTCAATTAAATGACATAAATTATTACATCAGATAAAAAAAACAAAGTCCAGACATGTACTGTTTTCAGGAGTTTCATCTAAGTCAAAACGAGTCAGGAAGGTTGAAATTAAGGTAAAAACCAATAAAGCAGGAATCTACTACTATTGGAGATTTGGAAGAAATCCAATTTGGCAATATTTATTTATTTAATTTATTTTGTCAAAAGGTTTCTTTTTTCAGGAGTCCTTCATTCTCTTGTCCCAATATCTGGACAGGTTGTTCTGTATACCCAGGATACAGTGGTTCTTTAGATATCATTTGTTCTCTTTTTGTTGAAACGGTTTTTATTTTTTCAATTGTACGCTTCTCCTTTTCTGTTTACTCCCTCAGTTGACTGGGGTATATCATTCAGTAGTGGGTCAAAGGAGCATACAAGGGAAATAAAACTTGAAGATCTCACCTTTTTGAATATGTCTTTTTTCTGTCCATACTCCTCCCTAATTACTAGTTTAATAATTATATGCTAAAAGTCATTTTCCCTCAGATTTTGAGGGTGTATCGCTATTGTGTTCTTTTTTTCACCAAAATGTCTTGATAGTGTTCCTTTTTTCAATCTCTTGGGCTAGGTGCTTGATAGCCTTTCCCATTTGGAAACTAATGAACTCTGGTTCTAAAAAAATGTCTTTATTTTTTTTTCATCTCTTCTCCCTTTTTATTTTCTTTTGGGGACTCCTAGTAGTTTACTTCATGTTATACTTCCATGATTGAACCTTTTTCTTATTTTTTCCCTCTTTTATTTCCATCAACCTCTTTTATTTCTGTGTTTTAAGATGCTCTCTTACATTTATTTAGTTAGTAAAAAATTGATTTGTCATTTTTTAGTGCACCTGGATTTTTATTTCATAAAATATGTTTTATTTTGAGGTTATTAATTTCATGCTTTGTTTTGTTTTTCTTTTATCGCCTGAACACATTTTCTCATTTTTTTTTCTGAGTTTTTTTCTGTATGCCTTTCTTACTGGGAGATTTATACTGCTTAACTTAAATTCTCCAATGGATAAATCCCTATCATATTTGAAGAAGACTAAATGCAGAGTGGGGATGTGGGAAGCTAGCTGATTCTAGCCACATTTTCTCATGATCTATTTTCACTACTGGGCCTCTGTGGTATCAGGTTGGCTCTCCTTACTGTCCTGTACAAGCACTGAGATTTCAGTTTGCTCAGTTCTTTTACATTGTCTCTTGATGATGCAAATGACAACTTAGCTTTCATCTCAATTGTTTAACATTGTTAACTCTCAGCTGGATATTTTCTTCTGAAAGGCACTTCAAGCTGCAAATATATCGTAATGAAATCATCCAATCCCCCAAGAAACTAGCCTTATTCTCTTTTGGTCTTCGTTTCTCTAAATGGCATTAGTTTCGAGTTTATCCTTGATACCTCTTTATATTTAATCAAATCAACAAGGTCTGAGTCAATTGTCTTTCTCTGTAGTATCTCTGGGAATTGTTCCTTCCATTCTGTCCTGGTCACGACCATACATTCTGCCAACTTTACCTCTTTTCTAAACTAATGTATTCTCCATGCTTCCTTATTCAAGACCAATTTATGCATTGCTACCTGACTAATTGCTCCAAAGCACAACCATGATGGTCTTACTTAGCTCCTCAAAAATTTCGATGACTCCTTGTTTGGTAAATTAAAGCCAAATTTCTTAACTTGAAATTTAATATCTTCCATAGTCTAGTTCTAAGTCAGCTTTCCAGCATCATTTCCTATTGTTTCATGTCACATTTTCGATACATCACACTGAAAGGAATGAACTAATGTTCTCATATCCATCCTTGCTTTATCAACTCTGTGCCTTTGCATGTGATAAATCTGCCTCCAATGCTTTCTCTAATACCCCGAGACCCTGCATATTTAAGCCACACCTGCATTTTAAGAAAAATAACAAATTATACTTCTTTATCAAGTAATCTCATCTCTATCGAGGTAACTGTTGTCCATTTTTTACTAGACTCACTATTCCTGAGGGCCAGTTGAGTAATGGATTTACTTTGTACTCACAAAACATCTAATATAACATCTTTCTAACTGAGGGCCTTCAATATTTGTTGAAGTATGAAAATGCAGGATATCTGCATAATATAGTTACTTAAAAATTAATGATGGAATTATTTGTCTGTTGAATACATGTGGGTCTTCTCACCCTAGTAAGATACTTTAGGATATAATGCATGCCATTTACATTCTTTGTGTACCTCTACCATAGCTTGCATAGCGCCTTGCATACATAGTGGTCCTTTGGGTAAAATAGCAATATATACAGCATATAAGTAATTGTCCTTCTATGATGCCTTTGAAAATGTCAGTTTGAAAAACTGGGGTAAAATTTACATAGGAGAAGCATTTTCTTTCCTCTCCTCAAGATAGAGTCAGTTGCCACCCCTTAAAATAGTCTAATTATTTTACTGGAGACCTAGTTATAAAACTACTTGCCATTGCACTAGAAATAGAATTCTGGTGACACTTAATGAGATTTTTCAAGTTCACATTAGTTATTCCGCAGACTTCTTCATTTGAGTAGATTTTTAATATTTTATTTGTTTTATTATTCACATTTTGGGGGTAAAATATTTCCATTCACATTCAAAGTTGGTTGAATTATATGCCAAAGTTTGAGTGCATAGAACTTTCTCCCAGTCTTGCTATTTCCAGAGTGCAGCTGCCTAATGTATCTGTAATTCACATCCCTGGAGCAGGTTTTCTGCTGCTGCCCAAGAAGTAAAACTTTGTCCTACCTTAGAATGCAAGTTAACATTTCATTACCTGTTTAATAACAATTTCTTTTTTCCCGTTTTTCCCTCTCTTTGTCTGAATGAGCTCTGTCACTGTCTGCACCAGAAGTAACTATATTCCATTAAAAACTTTTGTGGTTATATTGTACTATATATTTTTGAATATGTTTAAATGTATCCTGGCATTTTGGGAGATACTTTTCTATTACATTTGTCACTGGTATTTTACATAATAAAGGTGGATAAAATTAATCTTTTTCCACTCATGGAATGTAGTTCCAGCAATCTTTCCCCACTCTGTACTCTCCTTCTTCTTTTCTTGTCACCTACCCACAGACCACTAAAAGTCCTTTAATTGCAGGAATTCTTATCTATTCATTTCTAAATCTGTCATTCATTCATGGAGCTCTCATGTTATGTTTAATACCAAGCTGAGATTCGTGGCATAAATAGACACATTTAAACCATGGAACTTCCTTTGCAGACATAATACTTATAAAACCTTTAGATAATAATTAAATCATAAACTTGGTGTTAATAAACATGAATGTAAGAACTTAGAGAACAAAGAAGTGAACATGGCAGAAGCAGTAGGAGAAAAGTTATAAAAAGGTGGAATTTGAGTTGGATAAAAGAACTCACAGATAGATTAAAAGGGTGGTTATGTTTGAGATTTGAGGGTGGTGAAGCATCAGTGAAGAAAGTAGCCCTTTGGACAGTCATTATGTCTGTAAAGGTGGAGTGTGGGGATATGCGGGTTAGACCAGGCTTGATAGAAGTGACAACAGGGTCCAGGTAAGCATTCAGGTTTTTTGCAGGGAAGTGGCATGACAAAAATAATGTTTAAACCCACTATTTCAGGCAAGGCACAGAGGGGCTTATAGTGTATCATAAAAGATGAGGAACTCAAAGGATTACAAAGTAGTTAATTGCAAATATTAAAATAAAGGTAACTGCAAATAGAATGCTTTAAAGACAAACTGGAATCATAAACTGAGAGAGACTGGCTCAGAATGGAAAAAAGGAGAGGTTGGACTCAAGGGACAAAAGGAGAGGCTTCAATGTTATCTTACATTCCTGTAACAAACCCCCAGTATGTTTGACTTTCAATGCATCTTGCTCAAGTGCAGTTATCTTGCTGGGGCCACTAGGTGGTGATCTTTGTTAGTTGGTAAATTTGTAAATTTTTAAAAAAATTGTGAGTTCAGCAATTGCTTGTTTTTGTTTCACATAATAACTTGATATATAACATTCATACCTATGGATATATGTTCATTAATGCTTTCCTTTCTCTACTTTTTTTTCTTTTTGATTTGTACTCTCAAGTAAGATGAAGGGATTGGTTAAAAAAATGTAGATCTCCGTTCTCATGCTTGTTTGCCTCCTTGGTATTTCCCAATCCTGTGTACTGCTCTATGGGAGAATGAAGCAGGAAAGGGCGTCTATCACATAGCTGGCATTTATTGGTGTCATTTACTAGAGGTTTCCACACTAACACCAGTGTTGGACACGATGAGGAAAATGGGCGAGAGGGGCATAGGCAGTTTGGCTGAAGGATTGTTCTCCTGCCATCACCTTGTTCCAGTTGTTCATTGCTTCTACTTGCCCTAGAGCTTCATCTTCTGCTTCTCATTATGCTGGAGTTCATATGCTAAGCCAATGGTTACTTCCTCCAAGTTGAAGAAAGACTGCTACTTGGCAGATAAAAAAAGAATACAACTTGCTAAAGGCCTCGTACCTAGCAGGCACTGCCAATGCTTGTTGAATGAGTGATTCAGTGATGAATGAATGAATCAGCATCACTAATGCAGTGGATGGAAGAGATGCCTTGGTCCCAGAATGCTGAATGGATGTTTCCATGGAAACCTTTTAAAATGTGTAGTGTGCTGTTTAGTGTTATGAGAGCAGGTATGTAAATCTTACCTGATTTCTTAGACCCTGCTTGCATAGAAGCCTAACCACCATGACTAACATTGCTCCATGGGAAATGCTTCCTGAGTTCCAAACATTCAACTTATTAATGAACTTTTGTTAACCTGTGACTTTATAACAAGTTCTTATTAAATGAAATAATAGCACAGTTCATAAAAGTCACTTTTGAAGTGCTTAGTCACAGTAACATGTAATTAACAGTAAAGGCTTAACGTGCAAACAGGGGTCTTATCTATCCAAACATTTTTTAATGCCAAGTTTCATGATAATCTTTAATAAACCCTTGCAATTGTAACAACAATTACAATTTCAGTAGCTTCTGTCAGTCTGAAGACTCCTCCTTAATTTATTTCCAACATTTCCCTGTAGAGAAGAAATTCTGGGCACCTAGCTACAGCTATACATTTGTTACCTGTTCAGAAAATTAGGTTGTCAATTCACTCTTTAGTAGAAGAAAGGAAGGTTATTTCCTTTCCTCCCAATAGCTATATTTTAATGAATTTTTTATTTTACTGATTTATTCTTGACTGCTTTTTCCTTTCCATTTGACCTTTTGGACCAATCAGGGCTTTTAGCCAAGGATCAAAGGAATTTGAGTCCTGGCTTAGGCAAATCCCAGACTCATTTCTTTTACCTTATTTCCCTGTCTTATCTCTATCTGAAAGATAATCATCACATAATATTAATCACTTGGAACCCTGACCTCTGAAATAGTGAGTCGGTGAAACAAAATTTCTGTATAGCAAGTCAGTGTCTTAAAATAGTAATTTCCTTCTACGTATTTATTTTTTGTTGAAGTGAAATTCACATAACCTAAAATTCGCCATCTTAACCATTTTGAAGTGTACAATTCAGGGATTTCCAGTACATTCACAATGATGTCAACCATCATCACTCTGATTGCAAATATTTTCATCACCCATAGAGAAACTCTGTGTTCATTAGCAGGTACTCCCCATTTCTCCCTCCTTCCAGCTTCTGACAATCACTAATTGACTTTTTGTTTCTATGAATTTGCCTATTCTGGACATTTCATATATGTGGCTTTTGCAATATGTGACAATATGCAGCTTTTTGTATCTGGCTTCTTTTACTTAATGGAATGTATTCAAAGTTCATTCGTGTTGTAACATTAATGATATTTTATTCCTTTTATGGCTGAATAATATTCCATTGAGGGTATATACCTCATTCTTCATATTTATTCATTCATTCATAAACATTTGGGTTGTTTCTACTTTTTTGGCTCTTATGAATAATCCTGCTGTGAACTTTAGTGTAAGATTAGTTTGAACATCTGTTTTCAAGTCTCTTGGGCATATACATAGAAGAGCAATTGCTGAGTCATATGGTGATTCTCTAAATTTTTAAGCAGCCTACTTTTATTTTTACATAAATACTGGTTATCCTTCTGAAAGTTATTAGTTAGGATTTTTTAATAGACCCAGTAAATACTATAGGCGCATGATGCATTGGGTTGGAATACAATTTATTAGCTCCTATCTCTTTAATCAATAGTTGAGGCACCAAAGACAGTTATTTGGATATTGAACATATGAAATCGATTTCTTCAATCAAAATCACTGAACTATACCTCTCCTATTCTGTACTTTCATTCAACAAATATTCACTGGGTTCCAGCAGTACATTAAGCACTATTTAGGAAATGTGAATACAGACAAAAAGACAAAACAAATTCTATGCTAATGAAACTACAGTTAAGAAAGCCAAGAAATAATTTTAGATATGCAAAAGTGCTATGGAGAAAATGATGCAGGGAATTCAAATGGAGTCTATCACAGACCTTAAGGACAATGCTTCTCAAAATTTAGTGTGCATGAGAATCATCTGGGGATGTTGTTAAAATGCAGATTCAAATTCAGCAAGTCTCTTGGGTGGAGCATGAAATTCTCTCTTTCCAACAAATTCCCAGGTGATGCCACGCTGCTATGAATGGGCAGAGAAAGCCTGACTTAACTAGTGAGTTTTCAGTGAAGACATGAATGTGCAATGTGCATCAGGAGCCATCCAAGTCAAAATCTAGAAAAAGAAAATTCCATGGAGAGAAAGAAGCTTTTGTAAAGGTTGCATGGAGGGAGAAGTCTTGGTTATCCAAGAAATGTCATGTGGAATAGCAGCCCATCTTCTTCCCTGAAACATAGGGGTTCTACAAACACAGAACAAACTAGAAAGCATTTGACTCCCTGTTATACCAGTCACAGCCTATTCTCCACCAACAAATATAAAAATTTGTTCCTAGACCCAGGTGCACCTTTGCATCAACTCCCTTTACCTTACTGAATATATTTTTGCAGAAAAATCCTCTTCTCTCAATACCATTCACTGCAGCTCTAACCGTTGGTTTCTTCTTCTTTTTTTTTTTTTTTTTTTTTTTTTTTGTTTTAACTAAGTTTTGCTCTGTGGCCCAGGCTGGAGTAGTGGT
>NW_016107405.1:4205281-4224698 GCF_001604975.1 Cebus imitator | reverse complement strand
TTTTTTTTTTTGTACCTTTTCTGTTTTACTTAATATTGTAAACATTTCCAATGTAATTAACTATTCTCAACCATGACTTTATATGGAGGTATCAAGCTATGTTTAGAAATTCCTGGATTTATATAGTTTCCACTATTTAAATTCCTTTTGAGACACCTATTTTAAACAAGACTGTGATAAATTTTATTGTATATAAACATAATACCACATCTCTGATTAATTCTTTAAATAGATTTTAAAATATATAATAATTGTATTTTGATAAATAAAACTTCCCTCTAGAAAAATTGTTCATCTTTTTACATTCACACTATCAGTGAATAGTCCTCATTTCACCCCATATTAACTTGTTAGTGTAATCATTTTCTTTAACTTTTTAATGAGATACAATTTACATACAATAAAATTCACTCTTTTAAAGTATATAATTCAGTGTTTTTTAATGTATATTCAAAATATTGTGCATACGATTTGGTTAATTCCTTAAATTTATTTTGTTTAATTTCTCATTTCATTTTTCTTATCATTTCTCTTAGATTTTCTATGTAGATTTTTGTATCATTTACAATTAATAATTGCATATTTTAAAATTAATTTTAATTCATATTTATCTTTCTGGACCTATTGCATTGGCTGGATACATGTTTCTCTCAATTATTGCTAATACTATTTTTCTGTACAACGAAGAGTTTAGGGGTGTGTGTTTTCAATTCAGACTTATCTGGATTTAATATATCACTTCCTACGTGTAGCATGAAGCAAATTACTTATCATTGTTGAGTTCCAGCTTTTTTTCTAGTTGGTAAAAATGGGAAGCATTAATAAATAGATTTATTGAAGAATATAAAAAATAAACTGCTTTCGTACAGTGCTCAATGTATGGTAGATATTGATTCATTTTTTATTGACTTTCTAAAGATCAGTGCTGCTCAGGAAATAAAAACAGGTAAAGATGATCCACAATAAAATACTTGTACTAATATTAATTTATGCTCATATAAATACTGTTGTCATTGAAAGTTTTTCTTGGAAATCCTTGAGCTAGACTTTTCTACACAAATAATTATCTTATTATGCTTCCTACTTATAGCAATTGATCCCATTTATGCCAGCCCAGAAATCTAACTACTTGTGTCATTATAAGCCTCCAGAGAATCTGCATTCTCCCTTGGATAACTCACAGATGTGCCTCTCAGTGCTTATAGTCACAAATACTTAATCTCAAAATTAAATACCTCCTACTGTACCTTTGCACTTTTCTCTTTCCTCTTGTAATCTTTCATAATATGCAACTATTGAATTTGTTTTTGTCAGAGAGAGAGTGTTAGACACTACTAATCATGTCTAAATTCTTTAGATACACCTCATTTATTACATTCAAAATAGTGAGAATGCCCTGAACTATAGTGTATGGGTGCAGGACTTATATAGGGGGCAAAAATGGTACCACAAAGCCTTATAATTAATTTCCCCATTAGGAAAAGATGCCAGCAGGTAGTCAACTGATCAAAGGAAATGGCTTTAGCTCTTTATGATGCAGGCACAATCAGCTCATTATTTTTTATGTATAACTGAATAGAAATGTTTTATTGAAGAGCTTAATAAAAACCTTGAAAAAATTTCATAATTTTTGAATTTGCAAACATTTTACAGATCCGAATGTATTTGAAATGAAGGAAATAAATAATTCAATAGTAAGTTTTAGTGTCTTCTAAATGTTGAAAAATGTTTTTCTTTGTTAGACTGATTATCAGTAGTGGTATGGAATGATGATTCAGAGACAGGGTGAGTGAGATGTCTATTCTTGTCCCTAGTCAAGACAGTCACTGAAAAAATTGCTTCAGGCCATAACTTTGGCATGCCATGGGTTAAATAAAGGTCAACTCCAAGAGAAAAATAAAAATCAGTTGATCTTTTGGTGTTAAAAGGGCAAAATAGTTATCATTTTGATGCTTTTAGTGCTCTTATAATTCAAGGATTTTGGATTTCTTTTTCCTTCAACTAAGAATTTTCAGGCCAGTGGTGTCCACAATGTATACGAGTGCCTTGGGGCATTTTGAAGGCAAAGAGAAGGAAATTTACCATATTTTAAAGCAACGTTCTTGCCTATACAGACTCTTGCATGATATTTAATAACTCAATGATATGGCTAGCCCACAGGGCTGAGAGTGCTTTTTATATTTAATCAGTAGCTATTTGGAACATAAGTATCTAGAGAACTAGCTTCTAATCTTATCTTTGGCACACTGTTTATTTCTGTAAAAGATATCTAAATACAGATTTGTGATTCCTTTTCAATATTTCTTCTAACTTATTTTTCTTTGTTAGGGAAAGGGTTAAAGATTGTGGAAGCAGTTTATGAGTCAATAATAGTTCAAGAACTCCACAACCCTGTAAGTTTTCATTTTGGCTCCATCACATTCTTTACATAGGATAAGAGGGGTTCCTCCTTGACATGGTCATTGAAAGAATTGCATATCATCATACCATCACATGGTAAAAGCTCATTAAAGTCAATTTGTATTTGGGTTATTAATATTCATGTTCTGTATCTTCTGCTAAGAAAATATTGTAAGCAGCAAAAATCACAAAGAGGTCCATCCTATTGCCTCGTTAATTCTGACACTTACAACAGCTGTGTAATAAATGCCAGCATCTGCTGCGTGGTGAAGTGTTGTATGGATGGTATAGACACTGGGGACATTTTGCTCATTAGTTGGAGACTTTCTTGGATTCCATGTGTAATTCAGGTAATTCTCCAAAAGCAATCTTACTTAGTCAAGAAGACTAAATGGGAAGTAGGTAGGAGACCTCTTAATAATTTCCATGACAAATCAGACTCAATAGGTTGCCACCATAATTAATTTATTTGTGGGTCCAACAGAGTGGGCAACATTTTGGCTTATCTTTGTTGGACCCAGTCACGAAGCACAATCTCTTTCAAGGATGGCATATTCTCCAGATTAAATGAGAGGAATCCTCTTTTTCTCTTTATTTTTTGGTTAAAAGATGTTATTACATTTGTTTGCAGAGATTGAAAGAAAAAAACAACTATTGTGATATAAAATTCTTTTCTTTCCTTTCAAGAAAAGCCTCTTTTATCAGAATATAAAAATGAATGATCTTCCCATTAAGAATTGACTCTTTACTGTAGAAAAAGTCTTCCTATGACTAGTGATAAGTGACTGAAAATAAGCTTGTTGCAGATCATGCCAGACAAACCAGAGAGCCTGATTTAAAGAACCAGTAGATGCTTCCAGTGAGAATCAGCCCAAAATTCTGAACATTTTGGGGACATGTGCTCTTATTTGCTCATTCACAGAAGAGTAGCTCTATTATTTTTAGAGTTGAAAGGGGCCTTACAGGAACTGTGCACTGAAGATGGTCAGTAAATGTTTGCTGAATAAATGCATGAATATATTTTAATGTTGCTCTCATTGTAGAAATCCTTTCTATATTTTATATACTATAGAGAGTCATTTAGACTGTGCTTGAACATTTCAACTTACTGAAAGCTTACAAAACTCTGGGGCAGCCTTTTTCATTGGTGTAACACTCTAATTATTAGATATTCCCTTTTTTTTGAACCAGATTTTATCACCTTGTAATTTCCACCCTCAGGTTTTAGTTTGGTTTTATGGGGGAACATTAAAGTAAATCTACTTCTCCTTCACATGAAAGTTCATCACATATTTCAAGACAGCTATCATGTCCCCCATATAATTCTTTTCTTCTCCAAGCTAAACTACCATTTTCAAGATGATAGTGTTTCTAGTTCCCTAACCATATTTATTCTTCTTTTCTATTCTATGTCTCTAACAGTTATTTTACCATCTACTATATAATGAGTAAATTTTGAGCCAGGAACTTTGATAAACACTTTATATACATTATTTTGTTTAAATCTTCATACTAACCATGTAAACTGTGTTCTACCTAGTGAAAATACTGTGTCAAGTTCACCTAGTTAAGAGGCATGATTTGGATTCACACCAGCTCTAAACAACCACAAAGCCATGTACAAGTAACTTACCCTTTCTGTAGTTCACGTTTCTCATCAGAAAAATGGGGAATTATAATTATCCTTACCCCCTAGACTGTAGAGAGGAGTAATGAGCTAATATTTGTTAAGCACTTATAAAAGCATCTGGCATATAAAAAGTATTGTAAGTGTTCGTGAAGCAAGCAAGCTGGTTTACACTTTCATTCTATATTATATTCTCTCCCTATACTGTTTCTTTTTAAAGTGGGTGTGGTATGCTGAATAATGGTCCCCCAAATATGTCCCTGTACTAATCCCTGGAACTTCTGGATGTTAACGATATATGACAAAAGAAACTTGCATATGTGATTAAGTTAAGGATCTTGAGATGGGAGATTTTTATGGGATTATCTTTGGTGAACCCAAAGCAATCACACAGTCCTTATAAGAGAAAATGAAGAAATCAGAGTTAAAGAGAAGGTCATGTTACCATGGAACCAGAGGTTGGAGTGACATACTTTGAAGATGGAGGAAGGGGCCACAAGCCAAAGAATATAGGCAGCTTCTAGAATCTGAAAAAAAGCAAGAAAATGGATTATCGTCTAAAGCCTCCTAAAAGAGCCAGCTCTATCCTGCTGATATCTTGACTTTAGATCAGGGAAACTACTTTCAGACTTCTCTGCAACAGAACTAAAAGAGAAAAAAATGTGCATTGTTTGAAGTCACAAAGTTTTTGGTAAGTTTTTTTAAAAGCAGCCACAGGAAATGAATGTAGTTTGTATCCAAAACTGTCTGAAAGTTTGCATTAGAGATGACTGAGGTCTAAAGAGCCTGAATTACTTCTATGATGAGTATCATAGGCTCTGTGTTCTCAGTCAAAATATAGAAAAATACATCTTACATTCAGAAGGCTCCACATCGCATGTGGTATCACTAACAGCTTTAAAAAAGAGAGGTTTAATTAACAAAGGAGCATACTACTGACATTAGATCTGCCTTACTTTCCTTGGCTATCCCTGATGCTCATGACAGTCAGTGTGTGGGGAAATTTTTCTCTTGTGATGTCTTTGCCTTTGTTCTCTGTCAAATGTCCTCCCTCTCCGTTACTTGGGGGCATTCTCTTTTGGTTCTCTGAGAGTGAGATGTTTCAACGTCCCTTCCTAGCTGTTGTCTTTCTTTGAACCCTTCACATTTCCATCATCCTTCTTTGCATACTTCAGTTGCATTTCTTGGACACTGCTTTTGTGAAGCGTCTGTTGTTTCTAGGTGGCAGAAGAAAGGTCTTTCACCAAGATCTGCTTACTCAGATTTGCATGCCATAGGGACCTGCAGCTCTTCATCTTTTGGAAGTGTGAGATGGGGGTGGGCAGAAACTCTCCATCTCCTTTGGAACGTCACCCTCCACAGTACCCAGACTATCTAACAAATTTACAGAGAATTGCTGCTTTTAGAAAAACAGAATCCCCCTTACACTTGCCCTTTGCAAATTGTCATGGGCTTACATACATCTATTGATTTATCCTAAATTATCAACTTTGTTATTTATTTTGTTTTAGAGGTTGCACAAAACACTGTTTGGATGCATTCACTGGGTCTTTGATCAACTGTAATCTCCAAATCTATTTCCTATGACTTAATGATAAGCTTGGATATTTTCTACCTTACATCCATTTGAATTTTGGACCCAAATGAAATACTGTGTGTTTTTTGCTTAAGTGAGTTTGGCCCATTTTTCTAGCCTATCATACTATTAATAATAATAGTAATTTATTGAGTATCTACTATGTGTCCAGCACTGCTTGGGGTTTAAAGTATTAAACTGCTATTAATAATGGTTAAGAAATTATATTGTTAGAGTAATAAATTTATTAAGATAAGAATTTTGTTTTTAAATGTGTTATTTTTATTTTTCCCAACTTTCTATTTTCTCCCTTATTTGGATAGCATCCGTTCTATGTATTTCTCTAAGTCCTGTTAAATATGTTGAACAACTAATGATGAATGAAAGGTTCTGCGTCCATCAATAGCAGTATCACTTCAGGTGACTTTCCAAAACTTGTGTCCGTTTGTCTATAAAGGGCCTTAAAAGACAGAAATCTGAGACCTGAGAGTTATTTTCAGTATATCCATAAGTGAACATTTTGGGAAAGATTATGTTGAATTATTAATCAGCTGTCTTTGGCAATGGCAATTTCAGCAACTTTGAACCTAACTAATAATTGAGCTCACAGAGATTTATTTCATCAGTGAACACATTATAAGAATCTTAGTAAAAAGCTTTGCTGAAATTAATATTTACTTATGCTGTATTATAATCCTCCTGACAATCACCTGGGGAAGATATATCACTAACTCCTTTTTATAGGATGCTGCACTCATTTCCTAGGGCTGCCATAACAAATGACCACAAACTGGGTGGCTTAAGACAACAGAAATTTATTCTCTCACAGTTCTGGAGGCCAGAATTCTCAAAGCAAGTTGTCAGCAGGAAGGGTTTCTTCTGGAGGGCTTAGAGGGGGAATTCCATGCTTGCCTCCTAACACAACTCTGATCTCTGCTTTCATCATCACATGTGTTCTTTTCTTCCTCTGTGCATGTTGTCTGTGTCTCTTCTTTTTCTATAACACTAGTTATATTGAATTAAGGGCCCACCCTACTCTAATATAACTTCATCTTAATGTGTACCTTAATTACATTTGCAAAGACGCTTATTCCCAAATAAGGTCATATTTATAGGTACTAGGAGTTAGGACTTATTGTGGCAGTGGGGGAGACATAGTTTAACTCACAGAAATAGGGAAAAGGAAAAATCACTAAAGCGAGAGAAAGCACACATTCAGAATATGAACCAAGGACTTTTGTCTTCATGCAGTACTCTCTTGACTCCAGCTCCCTATCTCCAAATGAATTCCACTTTATTTTTTATGAATTCATAGACCAGCTGTTCAATAATCAACCTGCTTTAGAATTTCATGAGGCCTAAAAATCAAGCCCACTAGTTCTTGGCTTCTAAAATCTATCTTTTCTTATTTTTAATAAGTTTTTCTTATCATTAACTTTGGTTCCTCAAATACTTCTCATTTTCAAGCTCACATAATTAGTCTGAGCCTAGACATTTTAATTTATTTAGATTGGTTTGCTGATCCCTTATTACCTACACTCCTCTATTGGGCATCAGTTTCACTTTAATGGTTTTTATGTATTCTAGCTTAAAGCATAATTTAGACTGGTGTGGTTCTTTTTCTCTCTACATACATGCATTGCTCTTGGGCTACAGTTTGTAGCATTAGTGCCTGTCTAGAACCATCTTCTCTTTCCAGTTCCTCTACTGTCTTCCAGTAGGAGGTTGACAATTCAATATTGGGCACCAATTGTCACATGCACAGCTATAGTTAATCAGTTAGTCAAACAGCCAATCAATAATTACAGAGTTTGAATTATGTGCCAGAGGCTGTACTAGATGGGGGGTTCAACTGATATAAAAAATAACATACAATAAATTTTACTCTGAGGAGCTTATACTCTAGTTGAGGGGAGGGAATAGTAAACAGGAAATTAGTGTGTGGTAATTGCTATGAAAATATTTGAACAAAGGCATTGCCTATATACAAGAGGAACATGTTACCCTACTTTGAAATAATTGTTAGTACCATACTTTTGTAATCAGTTATTTACTCTCAAATAGCATTCCCTTATTATTCCAGATATTGTCTCTCTGCCTTTTGGAGGCACACACTCAGATTGTATGTCCTATTATGTATAAGATGAAGCTTGTCATGTTGAGCACCCAATGTATGTTTTCGCCTTATAATAATGTACAAAGTGTGAATCAATTAAGAACGGTATTATTAAAATTTTTAAAAAGTAACTTCTTATTTTTTTCTTTTCAGAGTCCTATCAATGATTTAGTTCCCTAGAGAAAATCAGAAAATAAAAGGTTGGTGTGATATCTTATAAATGCTAAAACCAGAGTTTATCTAACAGAGTTGTTTAAAAATATAACTTACAGCATTAATTCTAAATTCCTTGGGGGTTGGGCCTGTTTATTCCAGTTACTTCACATTATTGTTATTATATAATATCTTACCTGACATGGGAGTTTTTAGGGCCAGGAAAGAAAATGACATTTTCCCAGATACTCTGAATGAGAATTTGGATGGCCATTAGCAAGACATTTATGTCCCTTCGCAGCTTCCTTGTTTTACTTCAGTCCCTTTTAAGAGGTTACTTCCAGGACATCACTGTTCTTCAGCCTGCCATAGCTCAAGCCAGAAACTGAGTGTGGGAAATGCAATCTATTGTGGTCTGTTTTTCTGTGTGACAGTTGTTCCTATTTTGTGTTTGTTTCTCATTTAATGAGGATACAACTTTCATCCGGGGAGATGTATGGGTCACTTGTTAGTGCACTTAAATACACTAAGGCACTCCACCAGCTGGAAATTGTGACTTGTAGTTGAATTATTTTTGCACAGCGAATGGTTTTCCTTTTGACATATTTTAATATACTTGCACACTGAGAGCAAGAGTGGGTGAACAGAAAACAGACTGTTTTATTAACCCAGCAGTCACCTTTGAGGTTTGTACATGTCCATTTTTTTTCTTGCCTTTGTACATAATCCCAAGAGACTGGTACCTGGCTTTGCTCAGAATAACAAAGTCAGGCACAAATCTCCAAACACAATTGTTAGCTGAATGCCAACTGTTTCTTCTCATCTTTTTTTTTTTTAAACTTGAACATTAAGAATTACCTCTTTATGGGTGAACCATAACCATTAAAGGATGAGTTGGTTTTCTATTTCAAATACTTCCCTTATCATTTACTAAATTTATTTTATAATAGGTAATCTCAGATGATAAAATATTATTTTTTTATGTGTTTTACAGTTCTCTTTTCCAAATCTACTAATAGTGAGAAGAAAAGAAGAGAAATATGTTACAAGCTTTAACTGGACTCCAATTTCAGCTGAAAGAACAATTAGGAGAAAAGGAGAGAACACTTCAACACAGCCAGGAAATCAGTGCCCAGCAAACAGAGTTCCACATGCAGTTTTCATACAAACCAATGTTTCATAGACTTGTCCCAGAAAGACCACAAATTTATTCAAGTCAATTACCATCCTTTACCAAGGTATGCATCTCTCTCTCTCTCTCTCTCTCTCTCTCTCTCTCTCTATATATATATATATATATATACAATTTTTAAGTAAGAATAGTAACCACCTCTGAAAATCTGTACATTTTAATTGTACTCAAAACTTGAAGAAAAAGAATAAGAATAAAAACCCAGGGCCTCCTCCCAATTCCCAGTAAGTAGTTACAATTTACAGTAACTGGCTCATTTAACAGAATGGAAATAGACATAAAAGTACGTACTTTGCCCTTTCCCATTATTATCATTATCATCTACATCATTGTCATGATAATACTACTACTTGATATTTTGGAGCACTTTATACTTTACAAAGAAGTTTTATATCATCTCATTTGGCTATTTGAACCAATCATTGTGGTATGCCATAATGAAGATTATTAAGACTTTTAAAGCACAGAGAAATGATGTAGTGTGTAGGAAGAATTGTTTTGTTTGTTGTTTGTTTGTTTTTTTAAGTTAGAATTCTGGGGCTGGGTGCGGTGGTTCACGCCTGTAATCCCAGCACTTCGGGTGGCCGAGGCTGGTGGATCACGAGGTCAGGAGATGGAGACCATCCTGGCAAACATGGTGAAACCCTTTTCTCTACTAAAATACAAAAAATTAGCCAGGCTTGGTAGCGTGCACCTGTAGTTCCAGCTACTTGGTAGGCTGAGGCAGGGGAATCGCCACTTGGGAGGCTGAGGCAGAGATTGCAGTAAGCTGAGATCGCACCACTACACTCTAGCCTGATGACAGAGTGAGACTCCATCTCAAAAAAAATAAATAAAAAAGAATTCTGGGTCTGCATTGCTGTCTGTATGATAGTAGGCCTAGTGAAGCATTGCTTTGTGACTTATTCAATGTGAAAGGTAATAGTTATGCCAAAAGCTGGTTATAAAGCTTGACTGAAGATTACTTTTTGTAGAGGATCTATCACAGTGTGTGTAGGTAGAAAATGCATTGAGATGGAATTTTTGTACTGGGGTAGGAGGTTAGCAGGTAACTTTGAAGGCAAACACTTTAAGGATATAATCCTATAGTTGGTGACTTATCCTAGGTAGCACATCTAGTAAGTGGCAGAAGCAGGATTGGAACCCATGTGTCATGCTTTCAGTGTATAGCTAAAATTGAGTCTAATTTTAATACTATATTTTGAGCATCTACTTTTGACCAAGTTATCGAGCTGCATTTTAAAGGTACAGATATGAAAAAAGAGGCCTTGCTACAAGGGTTTTATAGTGTGAAATGGGAAATAAATTCAATGAAAGAAAAGCTATGCACCATTGGTGAGGTGTATAGTATTGTACATGGGTTTGGTGATATCAAGGAAGGCTTTGTTATTTGTGGAGACATTTGAGTTGGGCCTACAAGTCTTGCTACCTCTATTTTCAGGAAGTAGCTGTATCAGTAATACTTGCTTTATTTTTCTTACTACTTTTTTTTTTTCTTAAAAATAAGACTATTTAATGACCTTGAGTAAAATTTCAGTAACAACGCTTATTGTTGTAAGTTGAGCTTTCAAATACCATTGCTTCTTAAAATAATCAGCATGTTTTGTTTATAATTATTTCTAACTTCATTACATTTTTCTTTTTAATGCTTGCAGGTTTTTTCCCCAAGAAATATTTAAGCTGTTAGGGTTTTAATGAAAAGTTGTAGAATATTCTGAGTTCTATAATCTTTGTTTTCTTTGGGTCCTCCTCATCATTATTCTTACACCCTCATGATCAAAACAATATACTTTTAGCACTTGGCAAGCAAGTGCTATGGGAAAGGCATTATGCTAATCACTTTACATATTCTAATTCTTCAATAATATAGTACATTCACTGGAAGCCGCATTTGCAGATTTTGAACTGAGGATCAGAGATTCTAAGAAATTATCTCAAGATTGCATGACTAGCACAAGCATTACTGTTCTATGACGATGCTGGCCGTTCTTATTTGTCTGCTTTGTTGGGTTTCACCACATTCTCACTAGCTTTATTATTGAGAACTCTGATGATTTCCAAAAAGAATAACCCAATATGAAGTAGATTAAGTCACAGAGAGAATTTGTTGGCTGCTATTACCAGGAAAGAGAGTTGATATCACGGATGACTAGAGCCAGAACTTCAAATATCACTAGAATAGCTCCACTTCTCATCTGTGCTTTCTCTGCATATTGTCTTTGTTCTCAGACCAGCCCCTCCTTGCAGCAAACAGTATAGGCTTCAGTCCCTCCAAGCTCACATCCTCACAGCTTGCTATCAGAGAAAATGAACATTTAATGTTATTCAGCTCCAGTATGAACTCTTCTAGGGAACATTTGCTGGATCACGTGTCTAGCCCTTGGCCTGGGCATTATGACCAAGATGGTAAGTGCTATGTCCAGTTTTTTAAAGGTCACATGTTCACTTCGATGGCTGTAGGGAGAGAGAGAGGGGATGGTCTGTTATTAGAATTGGGAGGCAAAAGGGGTTGTACAGACATGACCTCCAAGTCATTGCATGAGCTAGGCAGTTATCTCAATTTGTGGCTATTAACACAGGTCATTATGATGCCTGCTCTTATTGTCTTAGTTAAGTCTTCACCATTTAACACACTAGGTGATTAGATCTCTTAGATCACATCTGCAGGATGGAAAGCTTTGGACTCATTTTGTCCATTAAGGTAAACCGTCAAGTTTTTTTTTGGACACTTAAAGTTGGTTTGACCCAAATGTAGTCTCTATATATTAAACATTAAAAAAAAAAAAAAAAAAAACCTTAAGGTTGGAGATTCTGTTTCCAATGGGAACAGGATCAGCGTATGTATTGAAAAGAAAAATTAGCATGTGATAAACAGACTTCAGACTCTGCAAAAGTGATACGTAGACAGACACTCTGGGCACATTTGGTCAACCTTGCCTTTGGCTATCATTTGCCAACATCTCAGCACTTGCTCAAAACTATGCAATGTGATAAGAATTACATTTTGGGCCTCAAAAAGCTGAGATTCTTGTCTGCAGTGACTTTTTGAAGGTACTGCCCACTTTGAAACTGTCTGAAGTTGGCCAGGCATGGTGGCTTATGCCTGTAATCCCAGCACTTTGGGAGGCTGAGGTGGGCGGATTACTTAGAGGCCAGGCATTGGAGACCAGCCTAGCCAACATAGTAAAACCCAGCCTCTACTAAAAAAAAAGTCAAACATTAGCTGGGCGTAGTGTCACATACCTGTAGTCCCAGCTACTCGGGAGGCTGAGACAGGAGAATCACTTGAACCTAGGAGGTAGAGGTTGCAGTGAGCCAACATTGCGCCACTGTACTCCAGCCTGGGTGATGGCAAAACTCTGTCTAAAAAACAAAACAAAACAAAACAAAACAAAACAAAACAAAACAAAACAAAACAAAACACTGTCTGAAGTCATCCGCCAGCTCACACTTTGATGGTTTAAGTACTAAGGCACATTACTGGAAAGATTCTAAGCCTTAGAGACTTACAATGTGATGAATGTCTTCTAAATGCTGTGAGACGTCTTGATGACATCTTGTAATGTGTTTCAATAAATCTTTATTAATTTATTTTAAAGAGTAAAATTAGACTGTTTTGGAGTGTTGAAAATAAGAGGTATTCTTTAATCAATAGGATGTTGTTTCTTTCTAACCAATATCACATGTCACCCCTGTGTTGAACATGAATAGAGATATTCTATGTAGGAAGTTCTATCTTCTTAGAATGCTTAATTTAATTTTGATGATAAAGGTAGAGAGGTGGAAAATTATGAGATAAATATAGCTTCTTTCTTTTCTATAACATCTTGAATTCCCCACCACTCTGTCAACATGTACATCTTACTTGGGGATAGAAGGTGGAAAGAGATGGGGAAAGGGAGCTTGCTAATTGAGGAGAGTATATTAGGATGAAAATTTAACTTAGAATTAAATGTCTCAAAGCTTTTTTGTGTAAAGTGGTTTGCTTTAAGGTAAAATCTGTCTCTTTTTGGCAAACACTCAGACTTTCATGGATGTGAGGCAAAGCTTTCATGTGCTCATATCCTCCGACCTGTATGGCTACCTCCGAGATGCTTCTTTCACTGCCTGCCTCCCTTCCTGCTGATTTGCACTGCTAAGACTGTGGCTAACAGGGTTCATAGCACATTTTCCTGGCAGCATCAGCATCGGCAGTCAATGCCAACAGATTTGGAGTCTCAATCACAGAGGCCAGACTAGACTCCTTTGGTTGCTGCTCCTCATCCACTGGGGGCCTGCAGGGATATTTAGGTCACCATTTTTGACATGCTAGTGCTTTAGCATTAAAGTGCTTCTCCTGTTGATGTTTCTTTTCTCTGTTGGACCACATTGAATTTGAAGAGGCACCTAATGTTGACTGGACAAACAATGAAATGAAGGCAGAAATAAAAATGTTCTTTGAAACCAACAAGAATGAAGACACAACATACCAGAATCTCTGGGACACATTTAAAGCAGTCTCTAGAGGAAAATATATAGCAATAAGTGCCCACATGAGAAGCCCGGAGAGATCTAAAATTGACACCCTATCGTCAAAATTGAAAGAGCTAGAGGGGCAAGATCAAAAAAACTCAAAACCCAGCAGAAGACAAGAAATAGCTAAGATCAGAGCAGAACTGAAGGAGATAGAGACACAAAAAACCCTTCAAAAAAATCAATAAACCCAGGAGCTGGTTTTTTGAAAAGATCAACAAAATAGACAGACCACTAGCCAGATTAATAAAAAAGAAAAGAGAGAATAACCAAATTGTTGCAATAAAAAACGATAAAGGGGATATCACCACAGATTCAACAGAAATTCAAACCATCATCAGAGATTATTACAAACAACTCTGGGCACATAAGCTAGTAAACCTGGAAGAAATGGATAAATTCCTGGACACTTGCCTCCTCCCAAGCCTAAACTAGGAAGAAGTCAAAACCCTGAACACACCAATAACAAGGTCTGAAGTTGAGGCAGCAATTAAGAGCCTACCACCCCAAAAAAGCCCAGGTCCAGACGGGTTCACAGCCGAATTCTACCAGACATACAAAGAGGAGCTGGTACCATTCCTTCTGAAACTATTCCAAATAATCCAAAAAGAGGGAATCCTTCTCGAATCATTTTATGAGGCCCACATCATCCTGTTACCAAAACCTGGCAGAGACTCAACAAAAAAAGAAAACTTCAGGCCAATATCCATGATGAACATAGATGCAAAAATCTTCAATAAAATACTGACAAGCTGATTGCAACAACACATCAAAAAGCTTATCCACCATGATCAAGTAGGCTTCATCCTCAGGATGCAAGGCTGGTTCAACATATGCAAGTCTATAAACGTAATACACCACATAAATAGAACCAAAGACAAAAACCACATGATCATCTCAATTGATGCAGAGAAGGCCTTTGACAAAATTCAACAGCCCTTTATGCTAAAAGCCCTCAATAAGTTAGGTATTGATGGAACGTATCTCAAAATAATAAAAGCTATTTATGACAAACCAACAGCCAATATCATACTGAATGGGCAAAAACTGGAAGCATTCCCTTTGAAATCTGGCACTAGAAAAGGGTGCCTTCTCTCACCACTCCTGTTCAATACAGTACTGGAAGTTCTAGCCAGATCAATCAGGCAAGAAAAAGAAATAAAGGATATTCAAATAGAAAAGGAAGAACTCAAATTGTCTCTATTTGCAGACGACATGATTGTATATCTAGAAGACCCCATCGTCTCAGTCCAAAATCTCCTGAAACTGATAAGCAACTTCAGCAAAGTCTCAGGATACAAAATCAATGTGCAAAAATCACATGCATTCCTATACACCAATAACAGACTTAAAGAGAGCCACATCAAGAACGAACTGCCATTCACAATTGCCACAAAGAGAATAAAATACCTAGGAATACAACTAACAAGGAATGTAAAGGACTTCTTCAAGGAGAACTACAAGACACTGCACAACGAAATAAGAGAGGACACAAACAGATGGAGACACATTCCATGTTCATGGTTAGGAAGAATCAATATCGCCCCAAAGTGGCCATACTGCCCAAAGTAATTTACAGATTCAATGCTATCCCCATCAAGCTACCAATGACCTTCTTCACAAAACTGGAAAAAAACACCTTAAACTTCATATGGAACCAAAAGAGAGCCCACATAGCCAAGTCAATTCTAAGCAAAAAGAACAAAGCTGGAGGCATCACACTACCTGACTTCAAACTATACTACAAGGCTACAGTAATCAAAACAGCATGGTACTGGTACCAAAACAGAGATATAGACCAATGGAACAGAACAGAGGCCTCGGAGGCAACACAACATATCTACAACCATCTGCACTTTGACAAACCTGACAAAAACAAGCAATGGGGAAAGGATTCCCTGTTTAATAAATGGCATTGGGAAAACTGGCTGCAGAAAGCAGAAACTGGACCCCTTCCTGACACCTTACACTAAAATTAACTCCAGGTGGATTAAAGACTTAAACATAAGACCTAACACCATAAAAACCCTAGAAGAAAATCTAGGCAAAACCATTCAGGACATAGGTGTAGGCAAGGACTTCATGACCAAAACACCGAAAGCATTGGCAACAAAAGCCAAAATAGACAAATGGGACCTAATCAAACTTCACAGCTTCTGCACGGCAAAAGAAACAGTCATTAGAGTGAATTGGCACCCAACAGAATGGGAAAAAATTTTTGCAGTTTACTCATCTGACAAAGGGCTGATATCCAGAATTTACGAAGAACTAAAACAGATTTACAAGAAAAAAGCAAACAAGCCCATTCAAAAGTGGGCAAAGGATATGAACAGTTACTTTACAAAAGAAGACATACATGAGGCCAACAAGCATATGAAAAAATGCTCATCATCACTGGTCATCAGAGAAATGCAAATTAAAACTACATTGAGATACCATCTCACACCAGTTAGAATGGTGATCATTAAAAAATCTGGAGACAACAGATGCTGGAGAGGATGTGGAGAAATAGGAACACTTTTACACTGTTGGTGGGAGTGTAAATTAGTTCAACCATTGTGGAAGACAGTGTGGCGATTCCTCAAGGACCTAGAAAAAGAAATTCCATTTGATCCAGCAATCCCGTTACTGGGTATATATCCAAAGGATTACAAATCGTTCTACTATAAGGACACGTGCACACGAATGTTCACTGCAGCACTGTTTACAATAGCAAAGACCTGGAAACAACCCAAATGCCCATCGATAATAGACTGGACAGGGACAATGTGGTACATATACACCATGGAATATTATGCAGCCATCAAAAACGATGAGTTTGTGTCCTTTGTAGGGACATGGATGAACCTGGAAACCATCATTTTCAGCAAACTGACACGAGAGCAGAAAATCAAACACTGTGTGTTCTCACTCATAGGTGGATGTTGAACAATGAGAACACATGGACACAGGGAGGGGAGCACTACACACTGGGGTCTGTTGGGGGGAATAGGGGAGGGACAGCGGGGGGAGGGGAGTTGGGGATAAATAGCATGGGGAGAAGTGCTAGATGTGGTTGATGGGGAGGAAGGCAGCAGATCACACTGCCATGTATGTGCCTATGCAACATTCTTGCATGTTCTTCACATGTACCCCAAAACCTAAAATGCAATTAAAAAAAAAAGAGGCACCTAGATAGAAGCAGTTGCATAGTTGGATGTGTAGCTCAGAGAATGGCTATAAACTGGAGAAAAATATTTGTAGGTTATTAACATTTACCTTTATTGAAGCAGTGATAGTGGATACACTGGTGTTTCCATCCTTTTGCAAACTCTCCACTGCATATGTACTAATGGTTTTGTGCCAGTAGGGAATCAGGACGCTCATGTCTGCCCCTAGTCTCTCTTTGTCCTCTTTCTATAATTTTTTTGGAGAAATCATATGACTTCTAGGTCTGCTAGAAACTTCTTACATCTTCCTTTTTCCAACACTGTCATTCACCCTTTCTTTTCTCTGGGACCATAGGGCTGGAGTGCTTCAGGAAATGGAGTTGGGATACAAAATATAAAAACTACCAAGATGTATATAGAGGATATTAATCCTGATGCAGAGGTAAAATGTATGGAGCATGAGAAGGCAGTGAAAAAAAATTCAATCACAGCCTCAGTAGCTGAGTCTTCGATGTTTAGATCTCATTTTCTAGTTGTGCTTTGGTGTTTCAAATTTGTTAAATAACCTGTAAGATTTGATCATCTCCTTCAGATAGAAATCTCATTTACATTTATGCTGAACACCTTTTGAAGTTATCTCTTTCAAAGGCCTCTTAAAACATTTTTTTTTTGAAACTAAGCCTTAAAAAATTATGTCAAGTGGCCTGTATGTTATACTTTACATACTTTGAAAAATCCCTCTGCTTACAGAGTTGATAAAAGGGATAGAAATTAGAGAAACTGCAAGGCTGAAAAGGTGAAAACAATGGTGCATTGTCTGTAAAAATATTTTTCAAATAAGAATGAAGACATTTTCTCTCATAGTTCCCTTTTGTTATAAATGTGAGGAATGTGTGGTTCGGACCTGAGCAAATGTATCTAGTACTCTCTGATAATGAGTGATGGATGGACTGAAATGGTAGCCGTGCTTATGCTAAGTTTATAAGCATTTTGATCAACACCGTAATCAGGAAGCTTAAAGAAATCACAAAATCCCCATTGTGTTGTCTGAATAACATATATTATATACCTGAGACTCCGCACCTAATACCCTGTGAAATAGCTTGATAGCCCAAGAGCTTACTAATGGAGGAAAATGGCTCACTAAAGCCAAGGGGAATTAGAGTGGGAGTCACCTATTCTCTTAGATTCCTCAAGTAGAAGGCAGTCTGGCACTGTGATTCTTATTAATCAATAGCTACATCTTTGGGTCTGTCTTGATTTTAGGTAATAAAGCAGAGAGAATTAGACAACCTTTGGGTAATAAATTGCAAGATCTGGAGAAGTTAGAATATTAATGTTCTCCCTCTTCTTCACTATTATTGACCTGTAATTTTAGCGTAATTTCCTTTTACTTATCTTGAAACATAGAAAATTATCACTTTTAACTTCATAATCTTCCTCTGGAAATGTAAAGACTGTTGTACATTTTCAACTTTTTCTTGTATGTCCTCTGAAGACTTTTAGGAGTTTATTATAACTAGTAGTGACCTCTTTAAATTTCCTGTAGTTATCTGAAAATGATTCATGACATTGATCAAAAAATATTTCTTTAGTTTTTTAAAATAATATGTACTCAACAAATAAGTTTGTTTTGCTAATTTTTAGTGGCAAACTGCTCTCTTCATTTTCAATTATCTTTTACATGTGCATGTCTGAATACCCAGATGCTAATTATTTCTAGTAACTGCCACCAAATGAATATGGTGTCTCTACGTGTTAACTGATCCTGTGAATAAAATTTCAGGCATAGATAATTGAAAAAAAACCAGAAATAGTATACATTTCTATGTCACATTACATTTTAGTATTAATATTTAACTATGAAACTTAGAGATTCAGGGCAAGATATAAGGAAATGTCATGTCTTGGTTATTTGTTAATTATTATTTTTGCTTACTAGATTCAATAGCTACCCATCCTTGCTGCTCCTCGTCCTTTCAGCTTTCTAGAGTTTAGGTTCAAGTCACTGTCTTTCTACAACTTTTTTGAGACCTGTCCATTTCGACTACAATGAATCCTGTGTAAGCAGCAGCTTTGGCAGAACCACTTTTTGTCTTTTAGGGCTCTTATCAGAGAGACAACGAACTTTCCATTTCTCTGTCTTTGGTGGCTTTAAGTGATCACAGCTTCCCTGTGTTTGTCTTTATGGAGACCTATTCCCATTGCCTACACTGCTTCCCCAGGGCTCCAGACGTTCCCTCAGGTTTTCCTTTGCTTGTCTCACTTCCGGCCTCTCCCTGAAAATGTTCCACCAATTCCACATAGTCATTATTATCACATGGCAGTCTTATTTTCTACACAACCTTTAAAAGTCTCTAAAAATACCACACCTATTATCTTAGGGTTTTTGTTGATGTTTTTGTTTTCTGGTTAATTATTTGACTCACTCACTGAAAATGTAACCTCATGAGAGAAGGGACCTTGCTTGTCTTATTGAAAGATGCAGCTCTGGAAACTAGAGCACAGTAGGTGGTTACTAAATATTTGATTTTCCTTAAAAGTGTTCTTGAGCCGGGCGCGGTGGCTCAAGCCTGTAATCCCAGCACTTTGGGAGGCTGAGGCGGGCGGATCACTAGGTCAAGAGATCGAGACCATGGTGAAACCCCATCTCTACTAAAAAATACAAAAATTAGCTGGGAGTGGTGGCATG